>NC_142026.1:76949604-77250204 GCF_982192425.1 Myodes glareolus
GTGGAATTCCTAATAGGGAGAACAGGGTCTGTCTGTGACTCTGTTGCCTGCTTTGGGGACCCATTCCTCTAACTAGTAGCCTCATCTAGCCTAAAAAGAAGTGGAAGTACCTAATCTCACTGCAACTACCTAATCTCACTGCAGCTTGATATACCATAGCTGAATGATATATATGGGAGGCCTGCCTTTTTTTTTTTTTTAAAGAGAAAGGAAGAGGAGTGGATGAGGGGGCAGAGAGGAAGAGGGAAATTTGAGGGGAAGGACTGGGAAGAAACAAGGTGAGGGGAAACAGTGATGAGGATGGGAAAAAATTAATTAAGATATAAAAAGAAAAGCTTTGTACTGTTGTTACTGCTACTTACATAAAACTAGATAGAATTTTTTTTGAAAAAAAAGGTTTTTGTAAATTGTTTTGTTTTGTTTTTCATTTTTTGAGACAGGATTTCTCTGTGTAACAATCCTGGCTATCTTGAAACCCTCTTTGTAGCCCAGGCTGGCCTCAAACTCACAGAGACCCACCTACTTCTACCTCTTGAGTGCTGTTATGAAGGGCGTGCACCACCATACCTGGTTCATATATATATATATTTTTTCTAATGGGAAAAAAAAAACAAAAAAGCCTAAACAAGCAAAAAAAGTGGTATGGGACAATTGTATTCTGTCAATTATATTTTATTTTATTTATTTATTTATTTGTCAATTATATTTTAAATAAACGCCAACTGGTCAGTAGCCAGGCAGGAAGTATAGGTGGGGACAACCAGACAGGAAGTAGAGGCGGGTCAATGAGAACAGGAGAATTATGGGAAGAAGGAAGTTCTTTCAGCAGTTGTGACCCAGCTACAGAAGAAGCAAGATGTGACTGTCTCGCTGAAGAAGGTACCAAGTCATGTGGCTAGCATAGACAAGAATAATGGGCTAATATAAGTTATAAAAGTTAATAAGAAGCCTGAGCTAATGGGCCATCAGTTCACAACTAATGCAGACCTCTGTTTGATTTCTTTGGGACTTAACAACTGTGGGAACCGGGCAGAACAAGGACTGGGCAGGACAGAAACCCTGACAACAAGAAGGACCTCTCCAGTGAACTCTTTAATTATTTGAAGGAACTGAATAAAATACTGGAAGATGGAAAGAATTTCCATACACACAGAATGGGACAGTACTGTGACAAGAACAATACCAATGAAAAAGGATAATATATTAACTCAAATTCCATGACAATCAAACTCCCCATGATACAGCACAGAGAGTCCTACAAATTTCCACAGTAGCACAGAGCTCCTGAGAGTACAGAGCAGCCCACAGGGCAGAGGTTTTGTTGTCCCAGCTTTGACTCTAGATGAGACTGCAGAGTCATATGACCAATAACACCATGGGAGTGGCAGAAGAACAGACACACAGCTCAATGCACTAGAGCAGCAGATGGAGAAATAGACCAACAGCAATGACCATGTCCATGTCACCAAAATACCAACGCTTTTTGCACAACCGGCAGCCTCATAAACCAATGGTGTTGAAAAAAGTATCTCTCCACACAGAAACTATGAGCCTGGATCCTAGTCTCTGCCACTGTACAATGAACCACAGCCTTCATGGATGACCTGGAACAGTGAAACCAGCACCGAAACAGAAAGTAGAAATATGTCCATATGTGGACGTCGGAAACGTGGCTCTGAACAGAACAGCACATCACCAGGACACAAAAGCACACAGGACTGTATGCAATATGAATGCATTTTCAGTATGCAAACTGTATGAAAACAGAATGCATTTCAGTTTTCAAATACAAAAAGCAATCAATGCAAACTGGAGGGAGAAAATAGACAGTGATACAGGGAAGCTCTGACATTCACTATCTACTGACTCATAAGAAAATCAGACAGAAAACCAATAATGCGTAGCAGGTATCCAGAAACGAAACCATGCAATAGTAGGAGATTCTCAGCTGAGTTCTCTAACTCCAAGAAATACTCTCCAGTGTGCTCAGGTCCTAGAATTACCAAAAAAAAAAAATTTTAAGAAAATTAGTAAATGTTTTAAAAGCCCCCTTCTCAAAGAATCTGAAACATAGAAATTAACAGCAGGTAGACAACAAAATACATTAAAAGACAACCGAATAGTGATTCATTGCTAGCATGTGCTCATTCAAACATGTAAAGACAGCGTAGGAGAGGTCTGGGTACTATAAAGATTCTAAGTAATTTGTACCCAAATCTTACAGGTATCTTTTTTTTTTTTTTGGAGAAACAGAGAAAATGATCCTATAATGCACAGACTTCAAAAATTATGAAAGAAGGAGCAAACCTTGAGGTGATTTCAAAATATATTAAAATTATAGCGATACAAACTGTCGAGTACTGTCATGAAGACTGAAGACTGACAGCAGGGGATAGCAACGGGAAGTCATGTAGATACAGTTTAATACTCTAGAGAATAGTAAGGCATTCTTGTCAAATTCCTGCTGGCATTATATTAGAAATGGAGTAATTAGCCCTAAAAGATAGAGAACCGAAGAAAATGCAAAAAGCTCCAAAACTGTGAAGGAGGAAAAACCTAAAGGCACTGAGTGTCCTAATTAAGCAATACATTAAAACTAAAGAAATAAAAAACCATTTAATATTAGCATGAAGACACAATCAGCAATGTGAATGGAAGAGGGACAGCATCCCTTACAAGCAATGTCAAATAAAATAATTATTCTTAGTACTAATTCTTACAAAGAGATTCTTCTAAAATCTACAATAGGAATATCCTGGGATCTTTCTCATCCACGTATAGTGGACATCTATAGAATCATTTCTAGTGAAACAATGTGGTAAAACCGATTATGTGTTCCACTTCCACGATTACTTGAACCCCTGGCCAAACTTTCCACCATACCTGGATCTTCTGCTACTGTTTCCTCTCCTTGTTCTCCTCCACAAGTAAGCAGGTCTGGCTGAGCCTTTTCCTCTAAGGATTTTACTTTACTCTGTGAGGTGTGAGACTCAAACACACACAGCTCACAAACATACAGAGTTATTTTTCTAGGAACCCTAAACAGGAGCAAGGGAAACCGCAAGCAAGCTGTTCTAGTCCACAGAAACCAGACTGCTGCAGTTCTGCAATACTCGGTATCAGTACAAAACCCTATGGGCAGGGTCCAGGCACTGTCCCCTCTTCCCGCTTCTCACTGCATGTAAACAACCCGTGAAGTAAAAGCCAACAGTTCGGCCACTTGTCAATGTTCATAGTGCTTTTTTTGCACAAGAAAAGACGCTTTCTAAATTTGTCCTTATATATTCTGTTTCCTAACCGTGAAAACGCATACCGCACATTTCTGGACTCTGAGGTTTGCCTTCAGACCTCAGCATAAGAACACATTATTCTATTTACATCAGTATGTATACACTTCAAACAGAACATAATGGTGAATATAAAGTTTTGTTAGTAAATGCTAAGGTTTATAATTATAACCGTGCAACTTTCAGTGGGGCGGTGGTGGTGCACGCCTTTAATTCCAGCACTCGGGAGGCAGGGGCAAGTGGATCTCTGTGAGTTCGAGGCCAGCCTGGTCTACAAGAGCCAGTTCCCGGCAGGACAGGCTCCAAAGAAACCCTGTCTCGAAAAAAACCAATATATATATGAATTAAAATCTGCAGTTATTCCTTAAGGGGCTGATAGCTACCAAGCTCTCTGGGGCCACCAAGACTCCAAGTTAAATGCTACTCTTTTGAAAGGGGAAGAGGTAGGTCAGAGGTGTTAGAAAGTGTTTGAATTTAAGTGCTAACAGTTTTGCATTTTTTTACACAACAGCAAAAAGGACCATGTTTGCAAACATCAACGTATAAATTCAATTGTTATATGTGAGAATACTCTATGAGAATATTTTGGAAACCGCAGAGCAATGATAAAATCAGCATTTGCCCCATTTCGTATGATCTCAAATTTATCTTCAAGGTAATACGCCTGCAACAAAACTGTGAAACAGTATCCTTATGACAAGCAGAAAAGCTCATCCAATTCCTATCAGCTTCCTTCGCAGCTCCTCTGACCTGGGAGGTTCCAGAGCCGCCGGGCTGCGGTTACCGCCACAGCGCTGCTGACTTTCCCAGGCCGCCCCGCGGCGACTGCGGCTCCCGGTCCCGGCGAGACTCCGGTTTGTGTTCGCCACCACTAGCAGAATACAACCCTTTCCCTGAGGTCCCTCTAAAAATGGAGGGTTTTCCGGCCCCTCCCGCCTGTGTTTCTTAGAGCCGCCCCCGAACCTGTCCATCATAAACAGGTTCCGGTTACGTACTCCTCTAGCCCGGTGGTCCACCCGTTGAGTTTTCCAGGCTTTCCAAGCTTGTTTTCTCTTAGGCATCACTCCTCTGATATAGACTATTGTCCCTGCTCCTTGGAGACCCGCCCCTCCCACTGGGCCTCAGGCCACCTTCCACAGCTCCAGCTGTCAGGCTGCCCTGAACTTGTTCTGCACAGCCTTGCTGCCGGCCTAGACTAGAAGTGGATCTAGGAGGACGCTGCATCCCGATATCTGACCCCATAGTGAGGTCTGAACCATTCAGATAAAAGATAGGAAGCCTAACTTTGACTTGACTACCAACCTCCTGGACTACATACACACACCAAAAAATAACAGGCTAAATTCAGATGCCAGTGTCCAATTCATAACACAAATATGACAAGCCAAAACCAAATACTGTAATTGTGGTTTGGGGAGAGACCGTTCATGACCTTGGATTTTGAAAAGAAATGGGTGTCTCAAAGTCAGTGGTCAGCCCATTGCAGTAGTGGCAGTCATGCCTTCATGTAACAAAACAGCTCTCTAATTGTTTAAGACCCTCTTAACAAAAGGGAAACCATGACAGATGCTACCTACTGGTGCTGGTGAAGACGTGAATCTTGGAGGAAAACTACAACCACCACTATACTAAACCAGTATAATCCCTAACAAGAATCTAAACATTTTTCCTTGTACCCAGAAATAAGCAAGGTCTTTACCCCTCATCAAGAAAATTTCTCTTTGCAACAGAGATCACTACAAAAAACACCAACAACTAATCAAATATAGAGTTGTAGAGGTCAGACTCAATGAATTTCATCTACAAAACACTCCTGTACCTAAGACTAAAGAAAAAAAATTGAGGAGGGGATAGAAAGATTGTAAGAGTCAGAGTGGAATAGGGAGTATGCTGTGAGGTTTGTGTTTTCTAGTAAGGCCAGAGGCTATTCCCATAAAATCTCACCAACACGAGCGGAACAAGGACAATGGACATGCCAAAGTGGCTAGGGAAAAGTCCACAAGGCCTCAACACTACACGCAGAACTAAAGGCAACTGGGAAATGCTGGGAGCAGGAAAAATAGTCTCCCCAGAGAAGAACACACAATTGGTTACACAATACCAAATTATCAGCCTTGAAAACATACATACAAGTAATATGATAGAGACAGAATAGGTTATATTGAGAAATATATATGTATATACATGGATATATCAATATGCAGTAACAATTAATGAAAAAAGAGGCCATAAATTTGAAAAAGATCAGGGAGAGTTATATGGGAGGATTTGTGGGAGGAAAAGGAAAAGATGAAATAATAGAATGTATATTATAGTATAGTATGTATATTATATATAGTATAATGTATACTATAGTATACTAGAGTATAATGTATAAATAGTATAATTTAATAACCTCAAAATTAAAACAGTAAAAACAAAAATAAAATCAACAACAAACCCAAACTTAAGAAAAGCGGTTATAAACCTATCAGAAAAATGCAGACTAGGACTCCTTTAGCTTTTATTTTAAATTTATTTATTATGTATACAACATTCCTTCCATGTATGCTTGCATGCCAGAAGAGGGCACCCAATCTCATTATAGATGGCTGTGAGCCACCATGTGGTTGCTGGGAATTGAACTCAGGACCTCTGGAAGAATAGTCAGTGCTCTTAACCTCTGAGTCATCTCTCCAGCCACTCCTTTAGCTTTTCATCTCACCCTAGTTACAAGCACCATCATCAGGAACAGAAATGATAACCAATGTTTGCATAAATGTGGGGAAAGGAGGTCATACACTGCTGTGGAAGTGAAAAGTAGAGAGGGAACTTTCATATATTCATCTAGATAGCCTCAAAAAAGAAAATTACTGTATGACCCCAATTACAGAAGTTATGTGACTCGATTCCTGTGAAAACAATGACAAACATCTACTTATCATAGATAAGGAACCACTGACGAACCAAAATTGGGAAACCAACAAATTGGTGAACCAATGAGGCTTTTCTTTAGAGAGGTGTTTTATCTGTATGTATGTTTGTGTATCAGAGGTGCCGGCAGAGGCCAGAAGAGGGCACTGGATGCCTTTGAATTGAGGTAACAGATTGAGTGCCATGTGAGGGTGCTGGGAATTCAAAGTGAGTCTTCTTAAAGAGCAGACAGTGCTCTTAACCACTTAACCACTGAGTCATCCTTGAGTCCAGAGGTTCCCTGAGTTCTTTTGAGGTGAGACTTTAGAAGGTCGATGGGGCAGCCAGTCCCATGAGGAGCAGTGGCGGGTGAGAAGAGATGGATAGACACCATGCAGAGAAAGTGGGTATAGTTCATTTAATGGGTTATGGAAGGGAAGAAGTAGGGGAGAGAGAGGGATAAAGCAGAAGTTACCTCTTCGTGAGAGACGGAATGAGAGAGAGAGAGCACAGGCTGGAGGAGGCAGGATATCTGCTTCCCGCGATGGAAAAGGAGGGGTTGGGAGAGGGCAGAGCTTGTTTCTTTAAAGGACAGAGCAGGCCAGCAGATAATAACTAATGGGACATTGAATAATGTTTTCTAAGTGTTTAACTGGGAATGGGGTAGGAAGAAAGGAGTGGATGGGTCAACCAAAAGTAAGGATGTATGAAGAAGTCTTATGAAGTCCCATTATCTTACAAGTTAATATTAAACATGATTTTAAAATCTTTGGAGGTGTCCCACAAGGGTAAATAATGCTGCTCCCAGACACCAGGTATATTAAATCGAACTCTCTGTACCAGGTAAGACTCATCTGCCTAGGACTTACTAGACAGGTGACCCTATAGTCACCCCAAACAAAACAGGTCACTGCAAGTGCTCTTGCTTGGCCACCATAAGTATATGGTGTTGCTGAGGGTTCCAAATACTTTGGTTGCAAGATAGATCTTAAACTTACCAGGAGAGTCTCATAGGACTGTAAAGAAAAGATGGCAATGGTCTTATCTACTCCTGTACCCTACATTCTACAAACAAACCTACTAGCCAACATGTGTGCACTGGTGCAACCCTGGCACGACTGCTTATGTGAATAAGTAACCTCTCTCCTGATTGGATTTGAGGTCTGCTCCACAGAGGGAATTCATGCAGAGTACTGTAAACATGGCTAAAAACCATGGCTTGGGAATTAAAGGTCCAAAGACAGAATCTACTGATGTTTTCTTGATGATCACATTGTTATTATGCAATCTAAATATTCATGTTTATAATTACAATTTTTTACTACTCTCAACCTTGGAGAAAGAAGTGTACTCTTGTAGTTGATAGTGGGTAATAAAGTATTGCCAATAAGCAACTGTGTAAGATTGAATATCTGCCAATTCATCATGGCTGAGGGAGTCTTCCAAGAGTCTCCTTTCCCTCTTAAGGGTCCACTGGTGGTTAATGGAAGCTCTATCATTTTGTTTCTAGTTTGAAGTAAATACTTCCACATATTTTTGTACCTCCAGAGTGCAGGTATTGAATGTGTGAACCACCATACCTGGCATTATTATGAACTTTTAGATGTTGAACAAGATAAATGTTTTATTACAGCTTTTTCCAGGGGCTGAAGAGATGGCTTAGTGGTTACTAGCACTGGCATCCCTTCTAGAGGACAGGTGGTCAATTCCCAACACACATGAAGTGTCACACAATTGTCTGCAACTACAGCATCAGGGAATCTGATGCCCTCTTCTGACCTCCACAAGTACCAGGCAAGCATGAAGTGGACAGTATACAAGCAGGCAAAGGAAGCACATATAGTAGGAAAAAAAAAAAGAACCCCAAGCTTTTTCATACAACTACATTTGCTATTTTATTTTAACATAAACTTTGTGATATTTTCTAAGATTTAATCTTCCTTAAAGACTTTCACATATTTCTTTGTTTCTTTCTTACTTTTTTATTTGTTTTGTTTTTCGAGACAGGGTTTTTCGGTGTAGCCCTGGCTACCTGAAACTTACCTGCTTGCTCTGTAGACAAGGCTGACCTCTTCCTGAGTGCTGAGATTAAAGGTGTGCAACACATTATGTTTCTATTATGTATACTGTTATAAGCATAGAATACAGGATAAATGTTATGTCACATTATTTTTTAAATGGTATTTTTCTCTCTAGTATGAATTTTCTGATGTGCTCTATGAGTTGAGCACTTAGTAAAAAATTTGTTACATTCCTTACGTGTGTAAGGTCTCTCTCCAGAATGAACTCTCTGATGTATTCTAAGAGTTGAGCACTTAGTAAAAAATTTGTTACATTCCTTACGTGTGTAAGGTCTCTCTCCAGAATGAACTCTCTGATGTATTCTAAGAGTTGAGTCCTGGGGAAAGGATTTGTCACAGACCTCACATTTGTAAGGCTTCTCACCAGTATGGATTCTGTGATGCCTTTTAAGATGTGATAATTCAATAAAGGACTTACCACATTCTTTACATTTGTATAACTCCTCTAGAGAATGAATTCTCTGATGCCTGTTAAGTGATTAATTGTGGGTAAAGGATCTGGCACACTCATTGCATTTGTAAGGCTTCTCTCCACTAGGAAGTCTGTAATGGTTTTTAAGCTGATGAAAGACCTTGCCACATTCAAGACACGTATAGTGTTCCTCCGAAGCATGGATTTTCTGATGTCTCCTGAAACTCGAACATTGGGCAAAGGATTTGTCACATTTCTCACATTTGTAAGGCTTCTCTCCAGTATGCAATTTCTGATGGCTATGTAATGCTGACAACTGAGGAAATGACTTTCCACATTCTTTGCATTTGTAAGGTTTCTCCCCAGTATGAAGTCTTTGATGCGTTTTAAGACTTGAACACTGATTAAAGGATTTGTCACAGACCTCACATTTGTAAGGCTTCTCACCAGTATGGATTCTGTGATGCCTTTTAAGATGTGCTAACTGAATATAGGACTTACCACACTCTTTACATTTGTATAATTTCTCTAAAGAGTGAATTTTCTGATGCCTTCTCAAAGATAAATAGTGGGTAAAGGATCTGCCACAGGAATTACATTTGTAAGGCTTCTCTCCAGTATGGAGTGTTTGATGTGTTTTTAGATTTGTATATGGGGTGGAAGATTTGTCAGAAATGTTGCACTCGTAGCGCTTCTCTCCAGTATGGATTCTCTGCTGTACACTGAAGCATTTCCCACATTTCTCACACTGGTGTGGTTTCTCTTTCATGTAGACTCTTTGTTGCAAAAGACTGTATATGGAGTTGAAATAGTCATCACATTCTCCCTCCCTGAGCTCTTTCTTTGTAGTGTGGAGACTCTGATCTTGAGTAATGTTGGAATACAAATTTAAATATTTCTCAAAGTCTTTAGATTTGCAAGGTTCTTCCCCAGTGTGCATGCTTCCATGTCTTTCTAGGTTGAATGAGTCAACAGAGACGTCTGTATGATTACAGCACCTGTAGTTATTGAAGTTTTCTGTAGTTTCACTTGTTCTATAAAGTGCACATGTGGAGGGGTCATGAAGCACTTTACCAAGTTCATTACACTGACAAGACTGCTTTTCATTCTTCTCATGTTGAGGGACAGGGTCCCATATGCAATAGTTCTCTGAAATGAGTACAAGTCATATTAATAGGGCTTGTTCCAAGATTAAATATTTGATAAATGACTGTCTAAGTTCTCTCTTAAGTCAACCAGCAACTATTTAAAACAGAGCTCTCAGAAGTTCACAATTTTCATTCACTATAATTGTATGAATTCTCACAAAAACAGAATGAAGTCCTTCAAGGTAGATGAAACAATTAATTGAGGATAGTAATTAGCTTTGATTCAACCATAAAGAGTATAGTTCAGAAGACCCAATTGCTTTTAAAATTAAAGGCTTATTTTAAAAAAAGGGTTTTTTTTTAAAGATACCATAAAAACGTACTTTCCTTCTACCAAATGTTCCCTAGTCTCCTGCTGTTTCCAAGACAGCTTAACAGAGCTTTTACATTCTGTGAAGCCAGTACATACAAATGATGAGTTACAAATTCTAAAAGCAAACTGTTCTCACCCACAGATACAAGGTTGCTGTAATTCTCCAGCATCACATCAATGTACAAAGCCTTCTGAGCATAGTTCAGGCATTTCCACTCCTCCAGGGAGATGTCCACAGTCACATCCCTGAATGTCAACAGATCCTGCAATTTAAAAATACAGTTTAGCCAGGTGTAGTGGCACACACTTTTAATCCTGGCACTCAGAGCCCATTTCCCAAATCTTTACTTTAAAATACTGCAGGTTCAGGGTTGAGGAGTAGAGCCATCATTCTCATAGGAACTGATTAGACCAAAGAAATGATGAGGAATGTTCTTTTTGCACCAAATGTGATGGTTTATGCACATCAGTCAGTCAATATCCCAAGATATTGTTCCTGGTGCATTTCACATAATGTTACATAATAAGTTGTAGTCACAAAGGGTTTCACAGTGGGATCCTGTTTGGGGGATTGGCGGGGAGGGAAAAAAAAAAACCTGATCTCTCTAGTTTGGAAAGTTACCACTGAGCATCCTCACCAAGTGAGGGATGTGAGCAGCAATTCTCCTGAAAGAAGCAGATTATCAGTTGTCAACAAACACATGGACACATCGTCCCTATCCTAATATTAAATACAAAAGAGAAATACAAGTAGGCTATAATCTGAATTTACACTCAAGAACATCAGTTTCATGGCAAGATCAAACAACATGTGCCAGCCATGTTCTGTACTCTGTAGTGTGCTTAACCAAGTATTATTTAGTATTAAAAACCAAGATATGCCAGGCAGCGGTGGTGCACGCCTTTCATCCCAGAACTCGGGATCTCTGTGAGTTCAAGGTGAGCCTGGTCTACAGAGCAAGTCCTAGGACAGGTTCTAAATCTACACAAAAAAACCTTGTCTTGAAAATCAAAAACAAAACAAAATAAACAAACAAACAAACAATACAAAAAACAATATATATAAAGGCGTAAGTCTCTCTTAATTCCACATGTCTCTAAGATGTTGTAGCAACCCAGTCCATGTGTTTCAATATGCATTTTTATAAACATGACTCAAGGAAATGGCACAGATCCCACAAATGGAGCCTACACAGTGTATGAGGCCACACTCAACAATATATAAAGATACAGTCCATCCTCCGTATCAACTGGGCTTCAATTTTATTTTTTCCCTGAGACATGATTTCTCTGTGGATGTTTTGGAACTCACAGGAAAGGGTAGTCTTGAACTCATAAAAAACCACCTGCTTCTGCCTTCAGAGTGCTGGAATTAAAGGTGTGGCATACTTGCCAAATTACAGGTCATAAGTGGATATGGGATATGTACCCTCAAAACAAAACACAACAAAACGGGGCAGAATAGAGAAAAGTGCCACAGGAAATATAAATTATGGAAAAGCTGTAGTCATAAAGACAGTCTGCTATGGGCATAAAAATAAGACAGGAAGATACCAGAATATGATAGAGGACCCAGAAAGGAAACCAGAAAGCTATGCTCATTGAACATTTAATGAAGGAGGCAAAAAGATAGATTACAAAAACATGTCCTCTTCAACAAATAATGCTGGCAAAACTGGATCCAGCAGGAAAATGAAATGAGATTCTTATTCATTTATATATAAAAATTCATTCAAAATATATCAAAACCCTTATTTAAAATGGGAAACGCAGAAACCTAGAAACATAGGGAATATCCTTGGGGATATTCAGATGGGCAAGAAATTACTGATTAGAAAGAACAGCAATAGCACAGATGGGACACCATGAAAACAAAGCGTTTCTGCACATCAGCAGAAACAGTCAGCAGAGCACACAGACACCCACAGCATGGGAGGGAATCTGTACCTGTGACACTTGAGATAGGGGCTCAAACACAAAATTTACCAAAAATTACAGAAATTAAATTAACATGGAAATAAAACTGCCAATCAATAAATGGGCAAATGAACTAAATAGACACTTAAAGACAGAAACACAAATGGTCAACAAATATTTTAAATCTTCAGGATTCCTAAAATGTCATCATGGAAACACAAACTAAAACTACTTTGAAATAGTGCATCACCCCAGGCAGAGCATGGCTGTCATCAACTAACCTGACAACAAATGTTCGAGAGGATGTTGTGAGAAAGGAACCCTCATTAACTGTTGGTGTATATTGAGGGTATCTGTAAATTAATACAGCTGTGAGAATCAGCCTGCAGATTATTTAAAAAACTGGAGAGAGAACTAACATAGGACCCAGCAACATCACTCCTGGGAACTTAACTGGAGAACTCTACACCCCAATATAGAGATATTTACACCCATGTTCACTGCTTCTGCATCACCACAGCAAAGTACCGCAATCAACCTAATTGTCTGTCAACAGGTGAACGGATAGTAAAAATGGTATACATATAAAGTGGAATGCTATTCATCTGAAGAGAAAATGTAATACAAATTTGCAGGAAAATGGATGGACTCAAAACATGCAATATCCAGCGAGGTCATACAGTGGCAGAAGGAAGAAACCACATTTCCCATCATATGAAGAACCTAGCCAACAATACACGTATATGGAAAACAACGTATATATGGGTACAGCAGAAAAAAAGAACAAAAAAGGTTAACTATCAGAGTTGAGGTAGGACTGAATGTAGGTGAAGACCAGTTATGAAAAAGGCTATAAAAAATTGCTTTTCTCCTTCTAATACTGTCACAGGCCTTTTTGGATTTCAGTGGTGGATGAGTACATCATAATATATTTAATTGTGAAAATATGAAATCCTATGTGAGGCTCCAGAGTTTCTGTTCCCAATGACTATCTTAATGGCATAAATGTTCATTGAGTTGCCAGGCGTGGTGGCACACATGTTTAATCCCAGCACTCAGGAGGCAGAGGCAGGCAGATTTCTGTGAGTTCGAGGCCAGCCTAGTACACAAGGTGAGTTCCAGGACAGCCAGAGATATACACAGAAACCTTGTCTTGAAAACAAAACAAAGAAACAACAACAACAAATTCATTGAATTGTATAACCTTTAGGTCTGGTTAATTTCAGTATGTGGATTTTTGTTGTTTATTTGCAACATTTTTTATAATAAAGTTAAAATGTTATCAGGAACAGAAAATTAAAGGCTCTCAATGTCTCAAAATATAACATTTCTAGAAGAATAATATGGACATGACTACTGACCTGGGGCATGTTTACTGGAGAATCAACCATTTCTTGTTGTTTCTCTTCTTTGAGTTGCTCTTCCAGGACGGTTTGCTGCACTTTCATATAAGGGATCAAAAAGGAAAAGCAAAAATTACTACTGAAAACTGTTAAAGAACAATGAAAAGATCCAAGCAACAGAATACAATCAGGTATCCAGTCAGTGACCCCCAAATCCAAGAGAGCATGAACAACACTGGAAGCTTGGAGAAAAACAACAACAACAACACCGTAAAACATATTGTTGCCTCCAGAGAAATAGTCATTTTAGGGTGATGGAGACACAATGCATTTCAAGATAGTCCCCAGTTAAAACAATTGATTTCACTAAAGCAGCACTGCAGATAATAAATCAGAGGCAAAACACACACAGTAGAGTCAGAGGAATCATCCATGAGAACATGTGAAAAAGTAAATTTCATGTGAAAAATAGATAAATACAGGAGAACTGGGAAGAAATCATCCATGGACAAAAGAGCAAATCACTAATTCTCACAGAGAAGGAAGAAAAATACTATCATTAATCTAACAAACAACAACTTCAAAAACAAAAACATAGGGAATAAAAATGCTATCAACAACATATCTAGCCACTACCCGGGTGTGGTAGTGTATGCCTTTAATTTCCCTGCATGGGGACAGAGGCAGGCAGATCTCTGTGAGTTCAAGGCCAGCCTGGTTTACAGGGCTAGCTCCAGGAAAGTCAGGGCTACACAGAGAAACTGTCTAGAAAAAAAACAAAAACAAACAAACTTATCTACCACTCTGGAAATCCATATGGAGAACCCTCAACTAAGGAAATAAATCCTCACTTTAAACAAGTCAAGCAATGACCCAGCTGTTCCATTCCTTGGTATATGCTCAGAGGAGTCAACATAGTACTTCATAGATACTTGCTCAACCATGTTCATTGCTGCTCTACTCACAATAGCTACGAAATGGAAACTACCTAAATTTTTGTCAACTAACAAATGGATAGTGAAAAAGTGGTACATATACACTATGGAATAGTATTCAGCTGTAAAGAAATTGAAATCATAAGTTTTGCAGGGAAATGGATGGACTTGGAAAAGATCATATTGAGTGAGGTAACCCAGACCCAGAAAGACAGACATTGCATGTTCTCTCTCATAGGAAGTTCCTAGCTCCAAATCTTCAGATGTGGGTCTACAACCTGGAGTGAGTGCAGTAGCCAGAACAACAACAACAACAAAAACAGACCACTGTGGGATGTGGGGAGTAACAGAGAAGGGAATAACAGGGAACGATGATTTAAAGGGGGAACTGAAAAAAACGGAGATAGATTTCATTATGGAGAAGGAACAGATATAAATACAGAAGGGGGGTAAAATAACAGTAAGGATGTTCAAAATGCCATAAGGAATCATGTTACTATCATCTACCAGAAATGCCTGCAATACAAACAAATCTGTGTATATATGTACATTTAGAGTGTAAATGAAGAGCTCCCATTTGGGCTGATGATTTTCCTCACAAGAGTCAGACTTTCTAATACAACAACCAACATCAGATGTGAGAGGCCTGCTTTGAAGTTGGTCACAGAGCTGTCCAAAAGACGCCCAAAACATTGTATTCTATTTCTGTTGCCTATGGTGGCATCCCAGAGGTAGAAGGTGAGTTCCTATTGTTGGAGAATCCATGCACTTCAGACACAAAACCCAGAGGACTCCAGATGGTTATGACTTGGGGATTAGTTTCTCAGTGTAGCCCTGGTTGTCCTGAAACTCGAGTTGGAGACCAGACTGACATCAAACTCAGAGATCCAGCTTTCTCTGTCTTCCTAGTCCTGGGATGAAAGCCATGTCCACCACCACCTGGCATGTATGCCTTTTCTAACTGTGGAAAATACTGTGACCTGGTACTCTTAAACAACACATGGTGCTTTCCAGACTCCAACATACAAACTCAGCACAAGAAGACACATTCCATTTTTCTTTAACTTTTTTTTGGGGGGGGTCTATTTTGTTTTTTTGAGACAGGGTCTCATCATTACCTATGGGAGTTCTGGAACTCACTAAGTAGACTAGGCTGACCTTGAACCCACTGAGATTCACCTGACTCTGCCTCTTAAGTGCAGGGATTAAAGTCCTGTGCCACCAGGCCTGGCAAAGACACTTCTCAAAAGGCTGTATTTAGGCCACAGAGTGCACATGTCGCAGACAAAAGATTAATGGTGGGTAAAAAGTTTACTTTTAAATGCTAATGTTTACAACCATAGAAGTGGAATATATATTCAACTCAGTCTGCAGGAATTCCTGTAGGGTAACAGGCCAGTGGAAAAATCACTCTTTCTGTTCCTGGCTGTCCAGAAACTCAAGAGTCTTGGAAATCCCCAACTCTTGAGTCCCTGTTAATGGCCAATGTTTCAGCCTTCATGGCCAATAAACATTTCCAGCCCCACTGCCCTTTTCCACTAGGTCACTCACTGCATACAGAGACACTATGAAAGCCCAACCCTCTACTCAGCCCTCTGATGTCTTTGAGTTTTGTTGCCTGTTGTGACTTTGTGTTATTTCTTGCCTCCCGACAGCAAAGATTCCCTTGCTCGGAAAAGCCCTTACACTTCCTTTCATAACTAATACCTAAAAGTTCTCCGGGGATGCCGAGTCCTCAGGTACCATCTATAACACGGAAGTTAGTGTGAATTAATATAAATTTCAAGAGCTCTGTCCTTTCCACCATAGCAAAGATAAACGTGTTTGCAAATAACAACGATACATTGAGATATTCTGTGGGACCCTCACCTCTATTCTCATGGAGGCGAAAAAGAAATTTCCTACCAAAGTGTTTTAAAATAGAAACTCAAACTAGCTTGTTCCCAGGAAGATAGTGGTCATCCCTCCTCCCTCCCGGGGACATTCCAAGCACAAGACCACCTGATAGTAAAGAAGTGACCTTGCTCTGGAAACAAAGAACAAGCAACTAGCTAAAGTAGCAGGATAGGAAAGAGCAAAAGACCTTGCACCTGTGCCAAAGCGGCTCTAAAAGGCTTTCTTATAGTTCTTCCTTAAAAAGACTAACTCCGCAGGAGGAGATCAGCTCCTCCATCCTCGCTGTAAACGCGGATATCTGGACAAGCTCCTCCGAGCTGCAGTTTGATTTACGCTAATTAGCAGCAATAAACCGTGCTTTTGCAGTCTGGTCTCTGGTTTCTGGTGACCTCTCTGGGGGTGAAAGTCTGGGCACAATTCTACTAGGGTATACTTAACAGGATATTATGGCAGCCAGACGGTGGTGGGGAGGCACAGAGTGAGTTCCAGGACAGCCAGGATACAGAGAAACCCTGTCTTGAATACACCCACCTCTGAAAACAAAACAACAACAAAAACAAAACAAAAAAAAGTATTTTAATAACCAAATCAATGAAAAAAAATCAGGATTAGTCCAGTTCATCTAACTTTAAGACAAGGGTAAGAAATCCACAGCAGAATTTCGGAGCCAGCGTCCTTATGAACAGCACAGAAACTCTTCGCACTCCTGGTCCCTTCCCTCCTGGGTCTCAGCCCCGCAGCTCCTCTGACCTGGGAGGTTCCAAGGTCGCTGGGCGCGGTTCCCGTCACTGCACTGCTGGCTGTCCCAGTCCGCCCCGCGTGGAGACTGCGGTTCCGGCAAGATTTCGTGTCCCCGGCCGGGTCTTCCTCACCCAGGTCTGCACCACGCGTTTCCCGCCGTGCAGGCCCGTGAGCAAAGAGAGCGTACTGGCCTTTTGAACTTCTTCCTTTATTTAGCTCTTCAACATCCCTGGTCCCACTCTACAGGTTTCCCATCTTCCGTTTACGTCAGTCCTCTAACCCCTCCCTACACTCACCTAAGGTCCAACATCCTCCAACCGTTGTTTCCCGGCAAGTTTCTCCTCCCCACTGAACGGTACCTCCCACTCCGTCTTACGCTGCCTACTACTCAGCTCCAGCCACCCTGCTGTCCTGGATTCGCTCTCCACCGCCCCCCTCCCCCACATGCTTGCTGCTAGCCTAGACCTGAACTGGATCTAGGAGGAGGCTGCACCCCGGTATCACCCCACAGTGAGTAATGAACCCTTCAAATAAAAGATAGCCTAACCTTGATTTGACTACCAGCCTCTTGGACTACATCTTTACATCAAACGATAATATGCTAAATTCAAATGCCAGGGCCCCATCGCTAACACAAACATATGAAAGACCCCCGGGGGATGTCTTCCTTGCGAGAGAGGCCCCGAACCCACAAACCTGACGAAGCCACACTTTCGGATGCAAACAGCAAGAGGTTTATTCGAATACACAGGTACCTGGGGTGATAAGGTCTCTCGGAAGACTTGCGCGCCCCCAGGTTGGGGGTGAGGGGTTCTTATAGGAGAGCAAAAGCGCGGGTACAGAAGCAAAAAAAGCGTGGTTACAGGGATTCATTCCATTGGTCAATTCAAGTAAGGCTAAGCTGAGTGGCACATTCTTGACCTTTCATCTAAATACCAAGGAGGGGGTTATGCTTCCTGTTTTCCTTATCTCTTCCTGCCTTCCTAGCTGGAGACCCACCTAGATACCAAGGTGGGGGTTGGGGGTTGTTCAGGGTGGTATTTCCTTATCTCTTCCTGCCTTCCTAGCTGGAGACCCACCTGGATACCAAGGTGGGGGTTGGGGGTTGTCCAGGGTGGTATTTCCTTATCTCTTCCTGCCTTCCTAGCTGGAGACCCGATGGCCGATGGCCGGCTGTAGATATCCTGACTTACATCCTGTCACAGGACAGAAGGCCCCCTTCCCCTCCCTTACAGCAAGGGGCCTGAATTGTTTATTGCTAAGGCCCTGCATTCCAGCATCAGGGTGGTATTTCTTTCTTTTTCCTTTTCACATACAAAGACAAGACCAAATAGGGCAATTGTGCCTTAGGTAGAGACATTTCAGGAGCTTGGGTTTTGTAAAGAAATAGGTGTCTCAAGAAAGCAGTCATCAGCCCATTGCTAACTCCCAGGGCTGAGTTCATCCTGAAAGACCCCAACCTTAGTCTCCATTTTAAGATTGAAAGACTCCGGCCCTAGTCTTCATTTTAAGATGTTTTGATCAAACAGGCCAGGGCAAAACAGGATATCTGTGGGCAGCAAAAGCAGTCTTAAGACCGGCTTCACCTGCTGCCAAAAGGATAAAAACAGGATATCTGTGGGTGGCATAAGCAGTCTTGAGAAAAACACCCAGTCCTTTGTGTATCGATATCCAAGGGAGCAGAAACTGGCTGAAACTAGCTTAATTTAGACTTGTTTTTGTACACTTGTTTTCGTAGACTTGTTTTTGTCCTGATGTTGATCCACCCCATATGTTAATTTAATTTGAGTTAACCAATGATGTTGCTGTTGCTATGCTTCCCCGTTATGTAATCCTGAGACCCTGTAAATACTGGCTGGAAAAATACAAAGGGAGCTCAGTCTCACTGGAGTACTGAGTCTCCCGTTGGCACCTTCGACAATAAAGAATCCTCGTGCTCTTTGCATCCATTGGCGTGGCTTATTGAGTCTGGGGGATCCCTCCCTGAACCCTAGAAATTAGGGTCTATCAATCCTGTGATGTACTGCTCTCACAACTAGATAGTGGTCTTGTCATTTTATTAACTCAGAAACAAGTTTGTCTTCTGTGACTTATGCTAAATAAAGATGCTTTGAGATTAAACTGAAAGTTTTATCCATGGGGAAAAATGCAATGATGAATGCAGAGATTTTTAGCTGTTCCTGACAAAGAAAATAAGGAAAGTATGTCCTATAAAAAACATCAGTTACACCATCCTGTCTATGACTCTAGGAACACTGAAGAAGAGGAGGTGGAATGAAGAAGGGAAAGAGGAGGAAGGACTTAGACATGTCATTCTCTAGACTCCATACAGCTGCTCACAGCAGCTGTACTTACCTGCATTGTCCCTCACCCTAGACCACAATCAGTCTAGGAAAGGGAAAGGCTCACAGGGCCCCACCATCTACCACTCAAATGTTGTCCATGAATGGATTGTAGGAGCAGAATCACTGCCTTTGCTTGTAGTCCTCTGCTGAGTCCACCAGACTCCTACACATAGCTACAAACCTACAGTCTCACAGATGACTCTGGCTAATCTCAGTGGGTCCCAAGGCAAAATGAATGGAGATGACCAAAACAGATTTGTTGAAATTGTAGACCAGGATAGCATAGAGGTAGGAGGTGAGAGTGGGCATTATTTAAGGCGCGGGCGCACACACATACACACACACACACACACACACACACACAGAGAGAGGGAGAGAGAGAGAGAGAGAGAGAGAGAAGAAAGTGAGCAAGAGAGAGAAAGCTAACAATATTTTTTAAATGACCACATCAATCTGTAGTTCCTTTTTGGTTGTATCATTATCTGGTTTAATATCAGATAAACTAATCTTCGTTTTTGTGTCAAGAAGTATTTTAAGTACTTTGCTGTTCTTCTTTGAAGTTCTGATACAATCTTGTCAATCTGGTCATGGGGTTGCTTTAAGGAGGTATTTTATTACTGCTGCAGTCTCATTTCTACTTGTAGTTTTGTTTACATTATTTTGTGTTGTTGAAATTTAGTATGCTGTATGCACCTAGAAACTCATCTGTTTCCATTAGAGTTTCCAATTTGAGAGAATTGAAGTCAATGTTAGTAGACATAAGATACACTTCTTAACTTATTTCTATCAAGTAGGCTGTGCAAGTTAACTTGGTAATTGTTTTTTTTTTTTTTGGATGGGCCTAGTAGCTCAGGCTTCTTATTAATTAATTCTTTCCTTTTTTTTAACCTGCCTGTAGGCCAGAAGAGGGCACCAGATCTCATTATAGGTGGTTGTGAGCCACCACAGGGTTGCTGGGAATTGAACTCAGAACCTCTGGAAGAGCAGTCAGTGCTCTTAACCACTGAGCCATCTCTCCAGCCCTAATTAATTCTTTCTTACATCTTAAATTAGCCCATTATTCTTGTCTATGTTAAACATGTGGCTTGGTACCTTTCTCGGCAAAGAAGTTACATCTTGCTTCCTCTGTGTCTGGGTCATGACTGCAGACTGAATCTTTTCTGTTCCTAGGATTTTCCTGTTTTCCTTGCCCTGCCTCTACTTCCTGCCTAGTTGCCCTGCCTATACTTCCAGGGCACAGACTATGTCCCACTGCACTTCTCCTCCTCCCTTTTAAAAACAAGAACTCTGAATCAAATCTCCTTTGTTTAGCTTTTCTCCTGACCATTATCCATAACAACTTATAACCAACATTCTAAATAAAGGCAAACATCCATAATCATTTTTTTGGAATGTGGGTGTAGTTTTCTAGGCTCCTTCCTGCTGATTGGGGTACTGATAATCTTATGGGGACCTAAAGAAAATTTGAATTATAATTAAGTCCTGAATGGAATATTCTGTGAGGCTTGATCATCTCATCCAGCAGTCTTGAAGCTGTTCTGGATACAGAGCTCAGAGGAAACTCCAACAGAGGTCCTCTGAAATGTTAATCATCTGGGCCTATTGGAGATTTTTCAGGGGTTCTTCCTTGACCAAACCTGATTTTTGTTAATTCAGAATGAATCCACAGCCTCTCATTTCCAATGAACCATTTTGTAAAGCTGCTTACACCAAAAACATTGATCCAAACTGGTCTGTGAACATAAAGGGAGGTACAACCTGAACCTTGGTTGTGGCCTCTGTGAAAAGTGAATTGAAAGAAAGGGAGGACTTCATCAAACCCAAGTTAATGACAGTGAATCGAAGTGGAATGAAGCCTAGAAAGGCTGTGAAGATCCTTCTGAATAAAAAGACTGCCCATTCTTTTGTAAAAAATATTTATTGATTTTATATATAGGTACCTAATACATGCCTGATGCCAGCAGAGGTCAGAAGAGGCATCAGATCCCCAGGTACTGGAGTTACAGATGGTTGTGAGTCACCATGTGGTTGCTGGGAATTGAACTCAGGACCTTTGGAAGAGCAAGCAATGCATTTAACCTCTGAGCCATCTCTCCAGCCCCCCTTTTTGTTTTTTCTTTTCTTTTCTTTTCTTTTCTTTTCTTTTCTTTTCTTTTCTTTCTTTCTTTCTTTTTGCTTGCTTTTGTTTGTTTGTTTTTGTTTTTGTTTTTCCAGACAGGGTTTCTCTGTAGCTTTGGAGCCTGTCCCGGAACTAGCTCTTGTAGACCAGGCTGGCCTTGAACTCACAGAGATCTGCCTGCCTCTGCCTCCTGAATGCTGGGATTAAAGGCGTGTCACCACCGCCAGGCCAAGACTGCCCATTCTTTTGAGCAGGTTCTAACAGATATCATCGAAGCCATTAAACTAGATTCAGGCATGGTCAAGAGGTTGTGAACCCTGGATGGAAAGCCAGGGAGAGTTATGTATGTGCTACCACACCTTGAACTCACAGAGATCTGCCTGTCTCTGTCTCCCAAGTGTTGGGATAATAGATGTGTGCCACTACACCCAACTACTTTTTTTTTTTAATTTTAAGGACTTTATCCTTTTCCTTTTTTTCCCCCAAGCCTACATACATTCTAAAACACACTGTAAACTGTTTAGAGACTTTTTTTGTCTGAAACTATCTTTACTGTATCTTTCTTTTCCTGATCATATGAGTCTTTAATTTGCTAAGTGATATGGCTAGGATTGAAGTCATGGCTTTGACGGCTGGATCTAGCCCATTCCTTAGCTTTCTGAGAGTCTAGCCTCAAGGCAGAGGTACCAATGTCACATTTATTGCCACAACTCTGTGGCCTTGCAAGGTCCCTGACACCACCAAGAAGTGTGCTGTCAGCAATTCATAAACACCGTTTAAGTATTTGGTGGTAGGACCTCTTAAAAGAGCTGCAAGTTTTCACAACTATAGCTGAGTCAGGAAGACTCTCTTAAATGAGATGTACCTGCCTCTAGCAAACAGAGTCCACACTAGAAAATGCTGCTAAGAAGCCTTGCAACTCTGTTCTTTTTGTCTAGAATTACTTCCCAAGCTTTTTCAGGCTTTATGTGAATGCAGTTGTCTACATGTAGGGCACCATTTGTTGACTGGGGTTTCTATCCCACCAGGTCCCACAGCTGTTTAGTCTCAAATAAACATGCAGAGGTCTACATTAATTATAAACTGCTTGACCTAGTAGCTCAGACTTCTTATTAATTCTTTCTTACATCTTAAATTAGACTATTGTCTATGTTTTTTTATTAATTTATTTATTTATTATGTATACAATATTCTTTCTATGTGTATGCCTGCAGGCCAGAAGAGGGCACCAGACATCATTACAGATGGTTGTGAGCCACCATGTGGTTGCTGGGAATTGAACTCAGGACCTTTGGAAGAGCAGGCAATGCTCTTAACCTCTGAGCCATCTCTCCAGCCCCCGACTATTGTCTATGTTAACCACATGGCTTGGTACCTTTTCTGGCGAGGCAGTCACATCTTGCTTGCTCTGTGTCTGGCTTCCTCTGTGTCTGGGTGATAACTACTAATTTGATAATTGTTATCACATGGTAACAAAAAGTTATGATGTTCATCATAAAGTTATGAAATTGATAAAATGAAAGGTATATATAGGTTGGCAAGGTCATGCAAGCCTTTAAACCCTAGCACTCAGAAGGAACGCTAGGGGAACTCTGAGTTCAAGGCTAGTCTGAGCTACATAGTGAGTCTAGGACAGCTGGCAATACAGAGATAGGCCCTGTCTCATAGCAAACTCCTTCCTGAGAAATAGTTTTCATGGTACCAGAAGCACCATGCAATCTTCCAAAGGTGGGGGCCAACCAACAATCCTAGGCAGCTAGGATGCCTATGAAGTGCATCAGTTGTCATCGTGGCACAAAAGCCCTAAGGATGCAGTAGTGGCAACCATACCTTGGTGGTAACTAATAGCTCTCTAATTGGACTTAAGACCCTCTTAACAAAAGGGAAACTATGACTGATGTTGGAATGTGGGAACCCAAAAATGTGAGCCTATTCCATCTTGTCTGAAGGTTAGAGATTTTGAGCTTATTTTTACTTGTTCAAAGTTGTTGACAACAGGTGTGGCTACAAAACAAGATATCCTGTACTTATGGTACTTGGTGTTTTGGATATTAAGATGGCCCTTAGAGGTGGATCTGCTCCAACCTGATCAAAGGTGAGAGAATTTAAGCATACTTCTGCTCCTTCTTTTGAAATAAGGAGGTTTGGTTGCCTGCAGGATGCAATGTATTCACTGCCCTAAACATCAACTGCGTTACTTAGGCATTAATGACTTGATGTCTTAGTGTTAACGCACGTAACTGTTCTGATTATCTTTCGTGTCATGTTAAAGCAGTCTCTTTGATTCTTCCTCCCTTTTGTACTGGGATATAAAAATGTATGGAAAATAAATGCGGGTGAATTTAACATTCAGTATTCACTGAATTTCCCTGCTGGTACTATCCCATGTCTCTGTGTTTCTTTCTTATCTCCGTTCTTCCTGTCTAACATTTCTAATTCTTATGCCCCTACCCTGAAATGTATGAATACCCTGGAGGGACTGCAGCAGAAGTCACCCCCAAAAGGGTGGTATATGACACCAGTATCCTTGCTATCTATTCAGTTCTGGTGAAGGCATGAATCTTGGAGGAGAACCTATAATCACCACTTTACTACACCAGCATAATCCCTAACAAAAATCTAAACCATTTTCCTGTACCCACAAATAAACATAGTTTTCATCCCTCGGGGAGAAAATTTTTCTTTTCAACAGACAGAGACCACGACAAAGACAAAAAAAAAAAAACAAAAAAAAAAAAATAAAAAACAACAAAACAAAACAACCAAACAAACATAAAACCCCCAAAACTAATCAAATGCATAGTTGTGGAGTACAGACTCAATGGATGATCTTCAAAACACTCCTGCACCTAAGGTTCATGGAACATTATTGACAATGGGATATAAAGATTCTAAGATCAGATAATCATGGAGTTTGCTGTGAGGTTTGGTTTCCTGGTAATGCCAGAAGCTATACCCATAAATTTTTAGCAACATGGTCTCCCAAGTAGGATCTGAGGAAGGACACAAACAATGAACATACCAAAGTGGGTGGGGAAAAGCCCACAAAGAAAAATAATCTCTCCTAGAGGAGAGTATACCAATTGGTTACTCAATATCAAATATTCAGCATTTAAAACATACATACAAGTAATATGATTTGGACTGAATAGGTTATATTGCTATATGTGTGGGTATGCATATATATGCAACAACAATGAAAAGTGAGAGACCAGAAATTTGAAAGACAGCAGGAGGGGTATATGGAAGGATTTGATGGGAGAAAAGTGAAAGGAGACATGTAGTGATTGTATTATAATTTCAAAATTAAAAATGTAAAAAAAACACAAAGTAAAGCAAAAATAAAATAAATGAACAAGCAACGTAAACAACAAACCCATACTAAATCAAAAAATTATATATTTATCAGGGGAATGCAGACTTGGTGCCCTTTAAACTTCCATGTAACCCTAGTTAAAATGGCCATCAGGAATAGAAATGATAAGTAATATTGGCATAAATGTGGGAGATGGAGGTCATACACTGCTGTGAGAGTTAGAACTAGAGGATCAACTTTTGAAATCAGTCTAGATGTTCTCTAAAAAAAGAAAGAAAAGAAAAAGAAAGAAACTACTGTTACCCAATTACAGAAGAGATGTGTGACACTAGTTCTCTGGAAACATGATAAACATCACCTTTTTGCAGATGAGGATCCAATGACAAATTGATGGAGTCCACAAGATTATGCAGTAGATTACAGCTGATATTTAGAAGGCCAACCCACCAGAGATGTACATAACTGATGTTGGAGAAACTCACGAGAGAAAGACTCCCTTTTGAATAGCTGTCTGTGTCTACATGTAATTCTTTTGTGATACCAAGGTCTACCTCTAAAATACCTTTGGAACTTGTCCCACAACCTTAGCAGTGTATTCTTGATTAATTGGGCACAAATTATTCCTGTGTACTGATAGAAGTATTACTTCTCCCTATACTGTGTAATTCTGGTGAATAAAGTAAGTCTCATAGTCAAGTCTTTGTTCCACATTACGATAAAAAAAAACTTAGAAGACTGTTTTCTATAATTAACGTACTGACAGGACAATTTGGCCAGATGAGGTTTCTTTGTGGATAGAGCAAATGCGGGAATTTCACAGACAATACCCAAGGACGGGATCGCAGTATGTCTGAGTTTGCTAAATCAAAGCTCTTTAGAGATTAACGAGAACAAAATTGTCCTGAACTCACACTGCCAGCCAATAACAGGAACCGCAGGGCTTCTCTGCTTTGACCCCTAAAGGCTATTAATACTTTGTATATTCTTTGATTTTAGTTTATTGATACAAGACTTTAGGCTCAGTATACTGTTTCTGTCTTAGTCCTGAGATTTGTGTGATTAATAGGAAGAGGCTATTAACCTGCCAAACTAACCATGTCCGGAGAGAGATAGCTTTCTCACTCGTCCACCATGACAAATGGAACCCGCAAGTGGTCAGAACGGCAGGAAGGTGGCCCATTCCCTACTTTGAACAAAATATTTAGTACATCTCCTCTTTGTTCTGAAACCACACTTAGGATAGAAGATATATTTTTAGATCTGAAATGCCTTTCTTTGCCAGTTAACGTTTGGCGAACATGCTGATACGAATCAGCACTGTATATTTCATCTACCTTTTAGGCGGGTTGCCATGGTTACTCAGCGACCACCCCCACCCCCGCCTGCCGAGCGCGGCTGCACTCTCTAGGCTTGAGAAAATGGCATTTCCTTACGTTTTGCCTTTTTGTGTTTTATTGATCACAAAACTACTAGTTTATAAATTTCGCTACACTTAAGCAATGTAGAATAATGGATGAATTCTTGGCTTCCTCCTTAGATTTCTCTTTTGAAACTTTACAGACCTAAGGCAGCCAGCCATAAAACAAGCTGACAAGTTATTGCTGTATGTGTTTCTTACCTATCTACAAAAACTACTTTGTGACCCTGAGAAATAGCCCTGTAAGTTTTCTATTGCCAAAGAATTGCTGGAGTATGCGTACATAAACTGTAGATATTTGAAACTAGAGGAAGAAAATAAAGAGCATGTGTGTGACTTTATTCTTCCCACCAGGAAGAAAAACCTTTAAGTTCAGTTTTACTACGCTGTAGAGATTCTCTTCGAACGCTGGGTGTAGCCTTGAGAGCTGGTCTCTGAGGCTACTATAACGAATAATGTGGAATGAACAATGTTCAACCTTGTGATCCAATGTCATTTATTTTTTAGGGGTGTTTTGTCTGCATGTATGTCTGTGCACCATGTGTGTTCCTAGTGCTAGCAGATCCAGAAGAGGACCATGGAGTGCGGTTACAGATTGAGCATTCATGTGAGGATGCTGGAAATTCAAGTGAGTCTTTGGAAAGAGCAGACAGTGCTGAGTCATCTCTAAAGTCAAGTGGACCACTAGGTTTTATGGGGAGACTTACAAAAGCACAAAGGACTATATTATGGCTGCATCCTGATGGCTACTTAAACTAGAAAACTGGGCATCACTGCACAGCTTGCAGGCAGCTCAAGGGAGGTAGGAAGTGTGTCTTTCCAGCCACTCACTACCTCCTCCAGGCAGCTCGTCTTGCCTGGTCCAAGCAACTTGACTGGTATCTTCTTCATGGCTGGTCTGAGCATCTTCTGTGCAGCTCAGCTTGTTTGAGTGTGTCAGCAGTCCTTACTGGCTATACATGCTTGAGGCAGGAGAGCACTAGTGAATCTTGCCAATCTCTGTGACTTCCTGAAGCTACTGTCTACTTCTGCTTTTCAGGACCTTCCTTGTAGGATTGAACATATCACTTTCCATAGAGCGTCCCAGTCCTTTACCTCTCTTTTAATATCCTGTTTTAAAGAGTTTTCTCCAAGATGGAGGGGTTTAATCTCAGAGGAAACTGATACACAATAACCACTCCTAGAATGAACTCCAAGAACTCACCATCATACCAGTGAGTGTGTGCCTGTAGTGACACTTTTTTATGATCTAACAAATAAAGCTTGACTGAGGATCGGAAGTGCAAAATTAGCCACACTAGTTAGCCAAAGAGGCCAGGCAGTGGTGGCACACATCTTTAATCCCAGCACTGGGAAGAAAGAAGCAGATGGATTTCTGTTAGTTCAAGGTCACCCTAGGCTACACAAAATTGATTCAATCTAAAAGAAAAACAGAGCTCACACAGGACTTGGGATCACATACCTTTAATCCCAGCGCTAAGAAGTTAGAGACAAGAGTGGTGTGGCTGGGCAGAGAGAGGAATATAAGGAGGGAGGAGAAAGGAGCTCAGTGTAGTCTGAGGCAGCAGTCTGAGGAGAGGACTGTTCTGAGCATTGGTAGTTAGGAATTCTCATGGCTGGCTGCTCTGCTTTTCTGATCTATTAGTTTTCATTTCCTAATACCTGTCTCTGAGTTTTTATTATTAAGATTAAATAGATTTGTGCTACACTTGCCCATCATGTTCATTTCTGCTTTAATGACAGTATCTAGGATATAGAATCACCCCAGATGTTCATGGGTAAATAAAAATGTGCTAGACTTCTACAAAGATATATTAGTTAGCTATAAAGAAATGAGTATATGGAATCTAGATGTAAATGTGAACAACAAGAAATATGATGAGTGCCACCACCTAGTCCCCAAAAGTCAAACCTGACATATTCTATGTGGGTCATAGTTTCAACCTTTCTGTCTTTTTTTTGTGTGTTATAGTAAGATTACATGTAGAAGCAAGAGGATAGAAATGGACCATTAATAGGGAGATGCAAGAAGAGAGGATGTGTAGTAGAATATAGGTGATATGAAATTAGACAGTGGGTATTATGGGGGCAGAATGGTTCAAGTAGGTAGAGGAGTGGTGGCAAGAGTGGGGGCTGCTGAAAGGTCAAGTGAAATGTCCATGAAGAAACTACATGGAAAACTATTATTCTGCAACCCAAGTAAATAATTCAACAATAGAAGATAGTAGAACATATGTTATAAAAGAATGGGGCATTGGATAAAGTATGCTAAATTTTTAACTTGACAAGATGAAGAAAGTAGTAAGAATGGATGGGTTAAGTAAAAGGAAGGATGTATGAAGAAGCCTCAAGAAATTCCACTGTCTTACAGGTTAATAGGAAATATGATTTTAAAACTTGAAACAGAGGTAACTGGCCTGGGTAAATAATGCTGCTTCCAGACATTAGGGCTAGTAAATGAAACTCTCTATACCAGGGACTGGTCATCCACCTAGGAGTTACTGGTCAGGGAGGCCCCATTGTCACCTCAAACAGATCATTGCCAGTGCTCTTGGTTAGACACCCTAAGAACATGGTAATCTTGAAGACATCAAACACCCAGGTTGCAAGATAGAGCAATCTTGAATTTACCAGGAAACTCTCCTTGCTGGCTACCTTTCATAGGGTGCGAGCAGAGAAATTATGTCAATGGTCCCATTTACCCCTGATTCATGCAACTTACAATACCAACCCACCAGGCAAGATTGTTGCACTTGTGCAATACTGAATTGACTCCTTATGGGTATAACCAATCTCTCTTTTGATTGGTTTTGAGTTCTGCTCCATAGAGAGGAACTCATGCCATGGTCACAAACCAAGGCTTGAGAAGTATAGGTCCAAGGACAGAACCTATTGATGTTTTGTTAATGAAAATGTTGTTAATCGGCTATCTAAAGATTCACATTTATAATTATCACTTTGTTCTACTCTCAACCGTGGTGAAAGAAGTGTACTCTTGTAGTTGGTAGTGGGTAAGGCAGAGACTCACTACTGTTCAGAAAGTACTAAGAACAAGCAACTGTGTAAGACTTTGGCAATTACCATTTCATCATGGATGAGGGATGGTACCATGAGTCTACTATACCTCCATGAGGGTCTATTGGCAGCTAATGGAAGCTATGTCATTTTACTTTACTTCAGTAGTTCAAAATGAATTTCTGCATGTTCTTAGGGATTTTTGGCTAGCTTTTGCTTTTTCCAGATGGGGTTTCTCTGTATAACCCTGGCTGTCTTGGAATTTGTAGTGTGGATGAGGCTGAACTCAACTGAGATCTAATTGCCTCTGCCTCCTGAGTGCTAGAATTAAAAGTCTGTACCACCAAACCCAGAGTTCTTGCAGTTTCTCTTTGTGATAAGCCTGTGTTGTCACATGTACAGCTCATCTCTTTACAGTTCTTCACCTTCTTAATACTTTAAGTTTTGACTCTACTAGAGATTTTAAAAGTAAACAAAGATGCGACTCTATTACAGCATTTCTTGTGTTGTTTCATACTGAATTTGCTCCCCCCATACTCTCCAATGATCCCCACCCAATTTACTCAGGAGATCTTGTCTTTTTCTACTTCCCATGTAGATTAGATCCATGTATGTCTCTCTTAGGGTCCTCTTTGTTGTCTAGATTCTCTGGGGTTGTGAATAGTAGACTGTCTTTGCTTTATTTCTAACAGCCACTTATGAGTGAGTACATATTGTATTTATCTTTCTGGGTCTGGGTAACCTCACTCAATATGATGTTTTCTAGATCCATTCATCTGGATTCAGCTTTTAGGCTGCCTTGCATTTGCATTTGAGACTGGGATTTTATGTAACAGACTTGGTTGTCCTGTAACTAGCTGTGTAGACCAGGATGGCTTCAAACTCACATGTATCTACCTGCCTCTGCCCCAGCAGTACTGGGATTAAAAGCATGTGCTACCACCACTGCCCTGCCAAGATAAATGATTTTATTACAGCGTTCCTAGGAGCTGGAGACATGGCTTAGTAGGTAAGAGCACTGGTAGCTCTTCCAGAGAACCAGAGTTCATTCCCAACACACATACAATAGTTTCCAACTGTCTAGAAATCTAGTTTCAGGGAATCTTATGCCTTCTTTTGGCATTCACAGGAACCAGACAAACATGTAGTGCACAGAAAGAGTTGCAGACAAAGGACTCATACACATTAAATAAAAATTCACAAAGCTCCTACTACAGAATTTTATTTTAATATAAACTCCATGATATTTTCTAACATTTAAAGTATCTTTCAAGGCTTTGCAAGTTTCTTTATGCTTCTGTTATGTATACTGTTGGGATTTATAAGTAGAGAATACTTAAAACAATGTTATGTGACATCATTTATAATAGTATGTTTCTCACCAGTGTGAACTCTCTGATGTCTTCTAAGATTTGAAACATAGATATAGGCCATGTCACAGTCTTTGCATTTGTGAAGTTTCTCTCCAGTATGAATTTTCTGATGTGCTCTGAGGTAGGAACATCTAGTAAAAGATTTGTCACATTCCTTACAACTGTAAGGTCTCTCTCCAGTATGAATCCTCTGATGTGTTCTAAGATGCCCTACCTGTTTAAAGGACATATCACAGTCTTTGCATTTGTAAGGTCTCTCTCCAGTATGAACTCTCTGATGTGTTCTAAGATGCACTATCTGATTAAAGGATATCTCACAGACTTTGCATTTGTAAGGTTTCTCTCCAGTATGAAATTTCTGATGTTCTCTAAGAAATGAACATGTAGTAAAAGATTTCTCACATTCCTTGCAACTGTAAGGTCTCTCTCCAGTGTGGATTCTCTGATGTATTCTAAGGTTTAAACTACGGGTAAAGGATTTGTCACATTCCTTACAACTGTAAGGTTTCTCTCCAGTGTGAACACTCTGATGTCTTCTAAGCTGTGAGTGGTCCATAAAGGATTTCTCACATTCCTTACATTTGTAAGGTTTCTGTCCAGTATGAATTTTGTGATGTGCTCTGAGGTAGGAATACCGAGTAAACGATTTGTCACATTCCTTACAACTGTAAGGTCTCTCTCCAGTATGAACTCTCTGATGTGTGCTAAGATGTGAACGCTGGGTGAAGGATTTGTCACATTCTCCACATCTGTAAGGTTTCTCCCTAGTATGAATTGTCAAATGTTCTCTATGAGCAGAACCCTGAATTACAGACATGTCATATTCTCCACATTTGTAATGTTTTTCCCCAGTATGAATTTTCTGATGTGTTCTAAAGTATGAGTATGTAGTAAAAGATTTGTCACATTCCCTACATTTGTAAGGTTTCTCCCCAGTGTGAATTTTCTGATGTTCTCTAAGATATGAGCATGTAGTAAAAGATTTGTCACATTCCCTACATTTGTAAGGTTTCTCCCCAGTATGAATTCTTTGATGTCTTTTAAGATGTGAGTTCACAGTAAAGGATTTATCACATACCTCACATTTGTAAGGCCTTTCACCAGTATGGATTCTGTGATGCCTTTTAAGCTGTGATAATTCAAGAAAGGACTTACCACATTCTTTGCATTTGTAAAATGTCTCTAAAGAATGAATTTTCTGATGCCATCTAAGTGATCCATAGTGTGTAAATGCTCTGTCACACTCATTGCATTGGTAAGGCTTCTCACCAGTATGGATTTTCTGGTGTCTCCTGAAACTGGAATGGTGGGCAAAGGATTTGTTGCATTCCTTACATTTATAAGGCTTCTCTCCAGTATGTATTTCCAGATGGCTTTTAAGAGCTGCAGACTGTCGAAATGACTTTCCACATTCTTTGCACTTGTAAGGTTTCTCCCCAGTATGAAGTCTTTGATGTATTCTAAGATTTGCACACTGGTTATAGGATTTGCCACAAAAGTTGCATTTGTAGGGTTTATTTCCATTATGAATTCTCTGATGTATAGTGAGACTTGAGGCAGTACTGAAACATTTCTTGCATTTCCCACACTGGTGTGGTTTCTCTCCAATGTAGACTGCTTGTTGCACAAGACTGTACGTAGAGTCAAAATAGTCATCATATTCTCCCTGCCTGTGTTTATTCTTTGCAGTATAGAGTTGCTGATCTTGAGTAATGTTGGAACACAAATTTAGAGATTTCTCACAGTCTTTAGATTTGTAAGGTTCTTCTCCAGTCTGCATGCTTTCATGTCTATCTGGGTTTGATGAGTCAACAGAGGCATCCCCGTGATTACAGCATCTGTAGTTATTAGAGTTTTCTGAAGTTTCACTTGTTCTATAAAGTGCACATGTGGAAGGGTCATAAAGCACGTTGTCAAGCTTATTACACTGAGAAGACTCTTTTTCAGTCTTCATATATTTATGGTCAGGATCACATATGTAATAGTTTTCTGAAAATGAGTAAAGTCATATTAATAGGGCTTGTGCAAAAATCAAACATTTGATAAAAGACTCTGTCTCTAAGTTCTCTTTTAAGATAAGTCAACCAAAAACTATTTAGATATTTTTTCTTTCACTGTAATTTTATGTATTCTCACAAAAACAGACTGACAGTTTTCAAGGGTCTGTGATATAATAGATATCTCATAATTATAAAAAATGTCTAATGGCACAAGACAGACCATGTAACTGAGAAATCAGTAATTAGCATTGGGATGGAGCTCAATGGCTGATTATATTTAGAACACATGTCTCTGTGTTGAAATATTACTGTTCAGAAATTGGAGAAGCAGAGTTTAATCAAATCCCAGGTTCACAGTGCTTGTACTTACTAAGTGACAGGCAATGAGGAGGATGGTTAAGAAGACACAATTCCTTTAAAGATTAAAGTCTTACTTAAAAGCATCAAAGGGTTTATTTATTTCTACAACAAGGCATTAGATTCTACAATTTTGTAATGGATGCAAAAACAGTATTCCAGCAGACATCAGAGTTTATGGATCTATGTCTATCCTCCATCATCTGAGTTCCATACACTGCTGTGTCTCTTAACTTTTCTCATAGGGTTATTCTCAGTTCTACTCTGTGCACTGACTACTAAGAATATTTCCCAGAAGGGTGCCTATGTATTCTCTACTGACAAGAAAATGAAGGATGTAATATGAAGATATGCATATAAGAAAGGCAATTAAAGAATAATTCTACTTCATGAACTCACATTAGACTTAGTTTGTATTCCAATCTGATGTCAGCACAGTCAAATAAAATTAGATTTTGTACAAGTACTGTCAGCATAATTCAGGTACATTAAGCACAACACCTTCTAACAGTTACAACAGGCAGGATGCATGGTGAGACAAGGACAGTATACTCAGATCAATGGTCAGGAATTGGAAGCAAATATAGCCAAAGCATTCTCAGCTCTTGCTTTGTCTTTCATGAGAAGTCATCACTCTTGTCCTGCTCATTCACTAGACTATCCTTGTTGTATCTCCTCTCCATATTCCAGAGCAATCTCATTTCTTTTGGACAGGTAAACCACGCCTATCTTGTATACAATAATCCTCGTGTTCTGTGAGGCAGCCTATGACTCATGCTAGAATTTTTAGAAAGAATACAAATGTTTAACACATCTACTCAGTACATGAAGGAACAGAACACAAAGTAGACAAATCTGGGAATGATTTCCAATTGTGATTTCCTGTCAGAATCTTTAACATATTTAGAGAGAATTGTCAGTTTGCTTATCTGGAATTTTTTCTCAGAACTAAAACAATATGTGATTTGACAGACATAGAGCTTTAAGATATGAGTGGAAATATTATATGAGACTAAGTTCTGAATGCATTGTGGAACCAAAATAAGGGGTGCATGATACCTCTAACATGGAGAATGGAAAGAAAAAAGTAAATTCCATGAAAAAGTTATTTTCTCCTAGCAGTCTTTCAATAGTCTCCTGTGTTTCCATGGCAGCTTAATGGAGTCTATAACCTATGAAGTCAGTACATACAAATGATGGGATAGGAATTCTAGAAGCACAATGATCTCACCCACTGAGAGCAGGTTGTTGTAATTCTCCAACATCACATCAATGTACAAAGCCCTCTGAGCAGAGTTCAGGCATTCCCACTCTTCCTGAAGGAAGTCCACAGTCACATCCCTGAAAGTCAACAGACCCTGAAACAAAAAAGTACAGTTTGATCATGTGATCCTGGCGGAGAGCTTTTCTGAACATAAGGAGACTTAAGGAGATTAGGGATGTACATAAGCAAAGACAGTTAAAGAGAAAAAAAAAGAGAAAACAAGATTTCTAATATGGTCACATTGTATAATGGGTTTTCTAACTCTGTGAAAACAGGATGACACAAAACTCTCACAAGCATATACACAAAAGAACAGACATTTAAGGTCTGGACATGATTATCTATCTGTTAAGGACGCTGTGTTTATATCAAAGGATCACAGTATACATGTCCCAGAAGGAAGATTTATATTGAGGTGCTGTGTTTTAAATACTGTATCTGAAGCCAGGCGGTTGTGGTGCACAGCTTTAATCTCATCCTTGGGAGGCAGAAGCAGACAGATCTCTGTGAGTTTGAGGCCAGCCTAATCTACAGAGTGAGTTCTAGGACACACTCCAAAGCTAAACAGAGAGACTCTGTCTTCAAAAACCAAAAACCAACCAAACAAACAAAAACCCTCTCCCCAAATCCCAAAAAACAAAACAAGAAACAAATGCTGTATCTGTAGATCATGCTAAAATACTGACACTGAATCAATTCTGTGCATTCTTGGATCTTACAGGAGTCTATTCTTACATGCTCGGTTTGTATCTTTAATGTCTAAGTCCAATGCCATTCCATTATGGAGATAGGAGTAGATTGTGGAAGCCCAAAAATGTAAGCCTATTTCCACCTTGACCAAAAGTCAGACAGTTGGAGCTTACCTCTATTCCTTCAAGGTTATTGTGTTTCTATCACAAACAAAGGTCCCACCTAGACTTAGATCAAAGAGTTTTGCTCTCTCAAGATTATTGACAAGTGTGGCTAACAGCCAGACCTTGTATTTCAGGAATAGAGAAGAGATATGCTTCTACTTCAAACAAAAGTCTAAGGGCTCAACTAAGGTTCCAATTCCCTTAAGGAGATACACTGAATTCTACCCAGGAATTGGTTTGCCTACAGAATGTTTTGGTCTAGGGTGTGAGCAGACCTGTTTTGTTCTAGCAACAGAATGTTTAACTATGAATGTAGCCCATGACCTTCAACTGGTCTATTTGTTTCCTTTTATCATGTTAATGAAGTTATTATTATTATTTTTTTGATCTTGCACCTACTTCTTGGGGACGGGGTATTTTAAATAATTGGAAACTAAATGCAGGAGATTTCAGTATTCACTGGAACTCTCGCCCCACACTATTCTATGCTTTGTGTTTTATTATTTTTGAGTCCTCATGCTCTATACTTGTATTCCTAGTCCCTGTATTTTTGTTGTGGCTGGTCTCCGACAGTAGATATGAAGGCAGAATTTCATGATTGGCTTTATAGGCAAAGAATTTTGGTTTCTCCAAAGTGAGTGTAACAGTACTGTATCCTATCAATTTGAACACCAACATATGAGATCAAGTCTATATGATTACTTTTATAAGAATATTTGATCCACCAGCAAGCAGACAGGAAAATCTACATCAGTCACACTGGATATAATCTAAAATTTTACAAAAAAAAAAAAAGACGTAAAGCAACTTAGACATATAATAATTTCAAAAGTTCTGGAGACTCTTTCACTCCCAAGAGTTATAAAAAATTGAGGTAAGTCTAAAAACACATGAAATAGTGTTTTACTTGCACTAAGCATGTACATGTAAGTGGAGTAAGTGAAGATGCATTCAGAAGTGACACAGATTCCCTGTAAGACAATGAATATACTAAATTCTGTGAAAACTATAGTCAATTTTCAGTGTTTTGAAAATAAAATACAGCACAGAAGATTGGTTCAAAAGAAATTTGAGCTATTGTGTCTAAATTTTGTAAACCTCAATGTGTTCTTAGAATTGCGGTATTGAATGGGAATGAGTCTGTACCAGCAACATTTTGATAGGGGCTCATACCTAGGATTTACTGAGAATTACATAAATTAAATACCAATGAAATAAAACTGCCAGTCAACAAATGGGCAAACAAAGTGAACAGACATTTTGTAAAGACAGAAACACAAATGGCCAATAAATATTTTAAGTCTTCAGAATCCCTAAAACATCATTATGGAAGCCCAAACTAACACTACTTTGAACTACTGCCTTACCCCAGGCTGAGAATGGCTGTCATCAACTAACCTGACACCAAATGTTCAAGAAGATGTGGAAAGAACCAACATTAACTGTTGGTAGTGAGGGGGTGTGTAAATTAATATAGCCATTATATTCAGTTATAGTTATAATATAGTTATAATCAGTCTAGCGAATACTGAAAATATTGAAGATAGAACTAGACATTGACCCAGCAATGTCGTTCCTGGGAACACAACTGAAACTCCACTCCCCAATATAGAGATATTTATACCCCATGTTCATTGCTACATTATTAACCATAGAAAATTATCAGAATGACCTAATTATCTATCAACAAAGGAATTGATGATGAAAATGGTATACATAAAATGGAATATTATAAAGCTGAAGAGAAATATGTAATACAAGTTTGCATGAAAGTGGAAGGACTGAAAACATTCAGTATCAAGTGAGGTCACACAGTAACAGACAGAAGAAACCACATTTTCTCTCATATGTTGAATCTACCAACAACATGTGCATATAGGAAACAATGTACAAGTGGGTACAGCAGAATATGGAGAAAAGAGAACAAGAAATGTTTAAAAACCAGGGTTAAGTAGGACTGCATGCAGGTAATGAACCATTTATGAAAAAGGATATAAAGCTAAATGATTTTCTAGTTCTGATTTTGTTATATATTTTTTCTTTTTTTTGTAGTAGACATGTTCAAAAATATATTTGATAGTAAAAAATATAAAATCCTTTGTGAGACTGCAGAGCTTCTATTCCTAATGACTACTCTAATTGCATAAAAGTTCATAGAGTTTTATGGTCTTTAGGTTTGGTTAATTTCAGTGTGTGATTTTGTTGTTTTATTGTTTGAACATTTTTCATATAAATTTTAAAAAATTACCAAAAGCAGAAAATTAAAGGCTTGGAATGTCTGAACATATAACATTTCTAGAAAAAGAGTGGACATGACCACTGACCTGGGAGTTTACTGGAGAATCAGCCATTCCTTTCTGTTTCTCTTCTTTGAGTTTCTCTTTCAAGAGCAATGAATAGATGGCTTGCTGCCCTTTCATATAAGGAGTCAAAAGGCAAAAGTTAATATTGAAAGCTTAAAGAACAATTTCAAGCCTCATGAAAAGACACAAGCAACAGAATACCCAAAGCCAGAAGAACATAGAATGACATTTGAAGCCTGGAGGGAAAAAAAAATCACTGTCAACCATGTTGCCTCATCTAGAAAATTTCTATATTAAAATTTGATGGAGATGTATGTGCAGTTCAAGATATTTAGGAACTAAAACAATTCATTTCAATGAAGGAGGACAGCAGACAACACATCAAAGGCAAAATATATACAGGAAAATCAGAGGAATTATCTATGAGACCAAGAGAAATAATAAGTTTTATGTGAAGAATAGATAAATACAGGAAAACTGAGAAGTAATCACCCATGGGCAAGACAGAAAAGCACTAATTCTCAGAGAAGGAAGAGGAATAATCCAACCAGCAACAATATCAAAAACAAAAGCTTAGGGAATAAAAACCCATCAACAAAATATCTAGCCACTCTCAGAATCAACAACAAGAATACTCAATTAGAAAAATTAAATCCTCAAGTTAAAAGAATATAGCATATGACCTAGCTGTTCCATTCCTTCACATACTCAAGGAACTCAAGGGTCGCAGCATCCTATTTTACATATACCTATTCAGCCATATTTATTACTGCTCTACTCACAATAGCTACAAAAGGTAAACAACCTAAACATCCTTCAACTGAAAAATGGATAATGAAAATGTGATTCATATATACAATGAAATATTATTCATCCATAAAGAAAATTTAATTTATTAAGTTTGTAGTTAAATGGATGGACATAGGAAAGATAATATTGAGTGAAGTAACCCAGACCCAGAGAGACAGACATGTTCTCTCTCATAGGAAGTTCCTAGCTCCAAACCTTCAGATTTGAGTCCACAACCTGGAGTGGCTGCAGGAACCAGAAAAGTAAAAAGGGAGCACTGTGGGGTGTGGGGGAGTGATAGAGAAGGAAATAATACAGAACAAGTGATCTGAAGGAAAAACTGGAAAAACTGGAAGGGATTTAATTACGGAGAAGGGACAGATATAAACACTGAAAATGGAGGGTAAAGATGTCTAAACAGTCATAAGAAATCCATCCATCTATTCCTTGAATATAATCCATCTATGGAAAAAATGCCTACAATACACATACATAAGTCTATGAATGCACATATATTTATAGTGTAAATGAAAATTTCCCATCTGGTGTGATAATTTCCCCCACAAGAGCCGCAGGTTTTCTAAGAAAACCACCCACACAAGGCAAGAGAATCCTGCTCTGAAGCTGTTGGTCACAGCTGTCCAACAGACTCCCTAAACATTATAGGCCATGGCTGTTCCCCATGATTGCCTCTCAGAGGTAGAAGGTGAGTCTCAATTATTAAAGCAGCCATGTACTTCAGACACAGAAGCCAGAGGACTTGAGATAGATCAGAACTTAAAAGTGTCTTTCTGGGGATTCATTTCATGGTACCAGAAGAAAACATGAAAGCTTCCAAGGTAGGGAGCCAAACAACAGTCCTACGCCTTCATGACTCCTTTGAACCAAAGAATGATCTGCACTGCACCATACATAACTCTAAGGGTGCAAGAGTGACACACATACCGTAATGCTAATCAGCAGTTTCTAATTGGAGTTAAGACCTTTTCAACAAGAGGGAAACCATGCCTGGTACTGGAACCTAGTACTGGAAAATTAGCCAGTTCCCTAGGGTTAGTGAAATTAGGGATCTTGGAGAAGAACCTACAATCACTACTTCATTAAATCAGCAGAATCCCTAACTGCATTCTAAATATTTTCCTTATTCCCACAAATAAATGTAGCTCATATTCATCAAGCAAAGTTCTTTTTGGAACACATGGATATTATTACAGAAAACCACAATCAGTCAAAATGCAGAGTTGCGATGCTCAGTCCCTTCTTACACATAAACAACACAACTCCTTCACCTTAGGCTCAGAGATCACAGAGAAAGTCAGATGGAAACATTTCAAGAGACAGAAGAGCAGGGTATTTGCTTTGACATTGTGTCTCCTAGAAATGTCAGAGAAGCTACATGCTTCAAATCTTACAAATGGCTACCTAAACATGAGTTGAACAAAGACAACACGAAGAGTCATGCTAACATGGAACGAGAAAGCTCACTAGGCCTCAACCCTAGTCAAATATTAAGGAATTCTGAGAGCCAGAGAAATAATCCTCCCTAGAGAAGAGTACACCATATGATTATCCAATAACAAATGTTCATACCTGAAAACATACAGCCTGAGTAAGTTGAATTTTTATGTTTAGGAATTCAAACAAACATGTATGAATGGAGGAAAAGATTATTAAGAAATAATAAGGTGCATGTAAAGTCATGTTTTTGGATGACCTAGATAAAATTTTTTAATGATTTCTATTACGCCTAATTACATAATTAAACTTAGTAAGGGGCCAGAGAGATGGCTCAATGCTTCAGAGTACTTGTTGCTCTCTTAGAGACCCTTTACTGTAGAGGAATGCTAAAAAGAAATCCCATACTAACTCAGAATTAAGTATAATAATGAGTTATTTACTTAGGGGTAGACTCACTGATCACAGTCCTTTGCGTGAACGAGGAACAGGAACCGAATTCAACAGTCAGGAGAGAGGGTACCCAAGCTTTAAGGCTGCATTTATAGTATAAGAGACCATGCCCAACTGGGTTGGTATCTTAAAGCCCATTGGCTTAAGGAGTTCCCACAACAGCGCAACATTTTGTCTAAATAAGAGCGTTCTAAGCCTAATATAAAACTATATACAATAAGAACAAATATCAAGTATAAAAATTAAAATTACAACCAGCATAAACAATATCAAGCAAGAAACATATGCTAAATGTTTCAATAATTATTCTAGCCTAAGGAGTCTAAGTCTTGGATTAGAAATAGTTTGGTCATGTCAAAAGTAATTACGACTATCTAGTCTTTGGTGTGAGAGGTCCTTCTGTCTATGTGTTGCTTTTATTGGTTAATGAATAAAGGAACTGCTTTGGGTCTATAGCAGAGCTATAGGGGAACAGAGCTAGGCAGGTAAAACTAAATGAAATGTTGTTAGAAGGAAGGTGGAGGAGAGAGATGCCATGGGGTTGCCGCCATAGACAGATATGCTGAAACTTTGCTGGTAGGCCACAACCTCGTGGTGATATACAGATTAATAGAAATGGGTTAAATTAAGATGTAAGTGTTATGGGTTAAATTAAGATGTAAGAGTTAGCCAATAAGAAGCTAGAGCTAATGGGCCAACCAGTGTTTTAATCAATACAATTTCTGTGTGATTATTTTGGGACTAAGCTAGCTGGGAGACCAAAACTAATGAGCAGCTACCTCCAACAATTGGCGCACCAATGTGGTGGATTAAATCCATGTAAAACCTGAGAAAGCGTAAAAAGAAATCCTAGACACAATGGTTTGGTAGTGGCATTTTCTTGGATGGGCTCTGTTTGATAGAGGCAGACAGAGGCATGGCTTCTTTGGGAAATGATTTCCTAGTTCAGCCTTGAACTAGGGGCGAGGAAGCTTCGTGGTTTTGAAGTACAGCTTCTTGGGCCATGCCGCCAGCGCGAACTCTGGCTATGGAGCATTTGAATGACATTTGTGGGCCAGGGTGTTTGTGTCCACTCGGGGTTGGGAGGAAAGTGGCTGAGACCATGCCCGTGGCTCGGTACTCCCTGGTTGGGCAGGCAGTGGGATCAGGTATACTAGGCTTGCACAGGCAGGAGAGCATGGCAGATTCCTGACGCCATACACAGAGATGTTTCCAGGCTGCACAGAGCTCTGCGTGGCAGATTTGGCTGTTACTCAGATAAAAAGGGTTTATGTGCTGCACGCTCATTCTCAGGGTTGGAGTGCTGAGTGCTGGTATTATTTTCAGAAGCGGTGACATTAACACTAAAAGGTAGAGAATGGGGGCTGGAGAGATGGCTCAGTGGTTAAGAGCATTGCCTGCTCTTCCAAAGGTCCTGAGTTCAATTCCCGGCAACCACATGGTGGCTCACAGCCACCTGTAATGAGGTCTGGTGCCCTCTTCTGGCCTGCAGACATACACACAGACAGAATGTTGTATACATAATAAATAAATAAATCTTAAAAAAAAAATAAAAGGTAGAGAATGTGCTAGAATATCAAAAGCTCTGAAAACAATAAATAAAACTAGACATATTAATTTGATCACCTTATAATATACTAAAATCATAGAAATTAAAACCAATTAATTTAGTATGATGAAATGATAAGTGATATATGAATAAGAATGAATAAGAACAGCATCACTCACAATGCACAGTCAAATAAAACGTTATCTGCCTTCTAGTATCAATCTTCTGTAGAACCTGTTTTCAAAACTACAATAGGATACCATGAAATCATATCTCTACCACATTCACTTGAACCCCTTGCCACTCCTTCTCCAATATCTCCACCATACCTGCATCCTTAGCTACTGTCTCCACCCTCTCCATCTTCCAGGCCTCTTTGTTCTGCCCCAAAGGTGAGCAGGTCTGGGTGATCAGTTGACCCTGCATATGAGAAAGAGATTCCTCAGGAAACACCTGGGTTTCTAAAACAGCACTGTGCTCAGTAGATGAAGAGAAAACTAAATACAGGATTATACCAGTGGTTCCCCAATTGTTATCAATGTCAGAATGCTGAAAATATTTAGAAAGCGCTTTCAGTTAGTGTAACTTGAATGCCACTCCCAATAACAGCTCAGTCAAAACTCAGGTGCAGAAACAGAACTGAATTATTGGGACAAGAATGCTATATACTAGTGATGTTCTGAATTTATCATAGACCCAATTTGATAGAAGCCTTAGATCTCTCAAAGGGTCACACACTTGCAGGGTAATTTGTCAAGCCACCCTGAGGAGGAGCAAGGGAGTCTGCAAACAATGCAGTCTCGCCCATAGAAACCAGACCACTGCAACCCTGCAACAACCAGTCTCTGTGCTTTTCTAACAAAGTGTTGTACTCAGCAGGTAAAGGGAAAACTAAATACAGGATTATACAAGTGATTTTCAAATTGTCATGCAATGTTAGAATACTGAAAATTTTGAGAAAGCATTTTCACTTATCTTAACTTGAATGCCACTTCCAATCACAGCTCAGTCAAATCTCAGGGGAAGAAATGGAACTAAATGATTGGTATGAAAATACCATACACTACTGATATTCTGAATGTATCATAGACCGAATATGATAAAAGCCTTACACCTTTCAAAGGGACACACACTTGCAGAGTAATTTACCAAAAGCCTAAGGAGGAGCAAGGGAGACTGCAAGCAAACTATTCTCATGCACAGAAACCAGACTGCTGCAAATCTGCAACATCCAGTCTCTATACAAAGCCCTCTGAGCAGAGTCCAGGCATTGTCCCTTCTTCTGGGAGAATTCCACAGTCACATCGCAGACTGTCAACAGACCACAAAATAAAATACAACAGTTTGAATGGTTGTATGGGTGCACACCTTTAATCTTAGAACTGGGAAAACAGAGGTGGTTGGAACTCTGTAAGTTCCAGTCCAGCCTGGTCTACAAGTATTTCAGTATTCTAACATCGTTAGCAAAGCAGATGAGTTATGAAGAATTTATTTCTCATGTGCAAGGCTAACTAATTCAGAAAGAACAACACAAAGAATTCAGGACTCAAACATAGTAAACACAAGAATCAAAAAGTTACAATTTGGCCATGTGTCCATGGACAGAGTGCTTTTCTTTGACCAAGGAGAGAAAAGACTACTCTAGGCATTTTTTTTCTGATGTAGATGAGTTATTGTAATTATTTAAAAGATGCTGCCTATTATTATCTTACAATATCTTTTCATTTCTTTTTATTTTTTTCCCACCTGAGTCAGGGTTTCTCTGTAGATCCGGCTGTCCTTAAACTTACTCTGTAGGCCAGGCTGGCAAGGAACTCCCAGATCCACCTGCATCTGCCTCCCAAGTGCTTGGATTAAAAGTGTGTGCCACCACTATCTTGTGGCTTATAATGCCCCTTCTAAGTGAAAATACAGTGACCCAATAGCATAAAGCGTACTGTGCTTTTCCAGGCTCTAGCTTGTACATTAAGAATTCAACACAAAAAAAACACTCTTTTTCCTTTTCTTTTGTTTCTCTTTTTGAGAAAAAACAAAAAAACAACGGGATCTCACTATGAAGCTCTGGCTATCCTGGAACTTATTAGGTAGTCCAGGGTGGTCTCAAATTCACTGAGATCCACCTGCCTCTGTCTCCCCAGTGGTGGGATAAAAGGTGTTTGTCAGCAAGCCTGTCAATGACACTTCAAAATGCTCTATTTACATCACATAGTACTTACACGTCATATGAAAATTTAATGACGGATAAAAGTTTACTTTTAACGTTAATGTTTACAACTATACCTATGGAGCTTGCAAAAAAAATATACTTTCGGATTCAGTTAAATTTGCAAGCGTTCATTTCATGACTAATATATAAAAGATCTCTGGGAATGCAAAAATCCTTAGGTCTATGTGCTATTCCCTTGAATGTAACACGAAAGTGGGCGTGGATGAATGTAAATTTGAAGAGCTTTGTCCTGCCCACCACAGCAAAGAGAACCGAGTTTGCAAGCATCAACACATAAATTCAAATACCTTAGTAGGTCATTTTTATGAGACTATTTTAGCAAACAGAAGATCAATGAAAAAAATATCAGGGTTGGTCGAGGTCATATTACCTGAAATTTATCGACAAGGGAAGACATCCACAGCAGAATTTCAGAGCCAGTTTCCTTATGAGTAGCGGAGAAACAGCTCTGGTCACTTCCCTCCAGGGTCGCAGCCCGCAGCTCCTCTGACGGCCGCCGGGCTACGATTCCCCTCACTGAGCTGCTCACTGCTGACTTTTCCAGGCCGCCCAGCGGCGACTGCGGCTCCAGGGAGTTTTCGCATCCCCGTGACACCCCGCCGTGTCCTCCACTTCGAGGTCTGCACCACGCGGTTCCTCACTGTGCAGATCTTGGTGCAACGACAGGAAGTAGACACTGGGCACTTCTGACTTTACCTCTCCAGCCCACTTCTCTAAACTCTCTCTCTCCGGGTTTCCCAGCTTCCGTTTACGTCACTACTCTAACTCCTCCCACTTCTCCAACCCTTTTCCCCCTACACTGTGCCTACCCGCAACACCCTCCCAACCACTCTTCTGGTTGAGAGTCTCAATCCTACAGAGTCGTCCCTCCTACTCCGTCTCAGGCTGCCTTTCACCCAGCTCCAGCTCTCAGACCCGCTCTGCACAACCTCCTCACATGCATGCTGTCAGCATGCATGTCAGAACTGGATCTAGGAGCACCCGGTATCTGATCCCACAATGAGTTCTGAACCCTTCAGATAAAAGACAGGTAGCCTGCTTCTTGCTTCTTGGGGTCATGGCTTTGCTCCTGCAGGGCTAGAGAAGCGTTCCCAGGGTCTCACGCGCATGTGTGCGCGTGGGTCTTGACGTGCTCGTGGGTCCACGTGCGGACTCTGCGGGGACAGAAGCAGGAGCCATGGGCGGGACCGCCAGCACCCGCCGGGTCACCTTCGAGGCAGATGAGAATGAGAACATCACCGTGGTGAAGGGCATCGGCTTTCAGAAAATGTGATCGACCGTCCTCTCCGTCTGACTCTAAGTCTCAGCGGTATTCCAGTGTCTATGGTGCTTCAGTTCCTGAAAAAAAAAAAAAAAAAAAAAAAAAAAAAAAAAAAAAAAGTAGCCGAGGAGCTGGCATTGGAGCAAGCTAAGAAGGAATCAGAAAACCAGAGACGCCTTAAGCAAGCCAGGGACCTAGAACGAGAGAGGGCCGCAGCCAAGGAGCAGCTGACCAGAGCCATCTTTCGGGAAAGGATATCCAGCGAGGAGGCTTGGCAGCTGGAAGAGAAAGACCGAGTGATACGGAAGCAGGACGCATTCTACAAAGAACAGCTGGCCAGACTGGAGGAGAGGAGCTCAGAGTTCTACAAAGTCACCACCGAGGAGTATCAGAAAGCTGCTGAAGAGGAGGAGCCAAGTTCAAGCGGTATGAATATCATCCAGTCTGCAGATCTGCAGACCAAAATCCTCCAGTGTTACCGCCAGAACACCCAGCAGCTGCTCTGGCCAGCCAGAACATGCACTGTGTCAATCATGCCAAACAGAGCTTGCTGGAGGATGGAGGACAAAGTTATCCCCAAGAACATGCAACGCTTTTTCAATGTTTATTCCAGAGGTGGAACATTTTTTCTTTTTCTAGTAAGAAAATTGCCCAATTAAAGAGAAGGTCACTAAAGACAGACAGGCATTGGAAAATAGACTCCACAGAATCATAACGTGTTTTGATCAACAGTTTAAAAAGCCAATGTCTAGATCAAGGATCAGTCATCAAAGAACACTGTTAAGTGCTAATGAAACCCACAGATGAATAAAAGAAAGGCAGTCCACTGCACCTTTTTGTACTGTTTCCAACTCCTAAAATGTTCTTTTCACTCCAGGCTCCACCATTTAGTGACCTCTACTCTGAGAAAGCTGGGAGGGGGGACGTTAACTATTTATTTTACATGGAGACACAGCAAGTACACACTGGGCTGCAGCAACAGTGTAGACTCACCTGGCTGTGGGGACTGTGTGTGCCCTTCACTCATTATATAAGAGCTACATCATTGTAACTTATTGTGATCTTGTGAGAAAGACAAAAAGGAGGAATAATGTTTATGATTGCAAGTGAAATAAGGCGTTTTTATCAATATAAAGCGAACCTTGGCTTATACAACTTCTGTAGTGAATACTGACAACTTCAATCACTATCAATATTAAATCTATTTAAAAAAAAAGAAAAAGACAGACACCCTAACTTCGACTTGAGTACCAGCCTCCTGAGTTACATACACTGAATGATAACAGGCTAAATTCAGATGTAAGTGTCCCTTCACCAACACAAATATGACAAGCCAAAACCAAATACTGCAATTTTGCCTTGTGGAGAGATACTACAGGAACTTGGATTTTGAAAATAAATAAGTGTCCCAAGAAGTCAGTGGTCACCCACTGCTAACAGCCCAGAGATGAGCTCATCCTACGCTGAACTGCTCTCACTACCACTAGATGATGATCTTGTTATTTTACTCAGAAACAAGATAGGCTTCTGTGACCCATGTTAAAAAAAAGCTTTTTAGATAAAATATAAAATTTTATATAACTGCAGTGGTGAATGCAGAGATTCTTACTGTCCCATATACAGAAAATAAGGAAGGTATTTGGTACCAGCCCTATGAAAATCTGTGGCCCTGGGAAAACTGAGGGAGAGAGGAGGAAAGGGAATAAGAAGGGAAGGAGGGAGGGCTAAGACATGCCATTCTCTAGACTCCATACAGCTGTTATAACCAAAACCCAACAGCAACTGTACTTACCTGCATTGATCTCACACTAGACCACAATCAGTCTAGGAAAGGAAAAGGTTCACAGGGTGTTGGGAGCCACCTGGAGGCACAGGTGGTCCTGCAGTTTGGAGGTAGCCACGTGGGGCTGAGCACCCCTGCCTGCACCCTTGCCTGCACATGCTCAGACCAGCAGAGTGGCATTGACCAATCGGGACAGCGTTCAGGCTGCTCCGCCGTTTAAAAGCAGCTGCCTCGGGGCCCAACGCTCTCTCTCTAAGCTTTCTCTCGTCCCTGCTCTATCTTCCCTTCCCCCAATTTTCCTCAAGGGAATGCTCCAAATAAAGATGTGACCAGAGAAGGAATTCTCGTTTTTGGTGGGGTTCATTCCTGCTGGACAGGATGGCGCCCCGCAACAGGGTCCATTCTACGCCTCAAATTTTGTCTATGAATGGATTGTAGGAGAAGAATCATTGTCTTTGGTTGTAGTCCTCTGCTGAATCCAACAGATTCCAACAGATGGGTTAAAACAAACAAACAAACAAAAAAGAAAAACAACCCACAGTCTCACGGATGTCTCTGGTTAATATCAAGGGATCACAAAGGAAAATAAATGGAGATGAAACACGAGAGAGATGTTTTGAAATTGGGGATCAGGAGAGCAGAAAGGAAGGAGGTGAGAGTGGGCAGTATCTGAGGTGCACACAGACACACAATATACACATACACACAGACTGTGTGCATATACATATATATGTCTGTGGATGTGAAATGGCTAATAGACTTTTTAATTTTATTTTTTTATTTATTAAAAATTTCCACCTCCTCTTCTCCTCCCATTTCCTTCCCACTCTACCCCCTCCCCTTCCCTATCCAGTCCTAAGAGAAGGCAGGGTACACTGCCCTGTGGGAAGTTCAAGGCCCTCCCCACTCCATCCAGGTCTAGGAAGGTGTGTATCCAAACAGACTAGGATCCCAAAAAGCCAGAGCATGCAGTAGAATCAAATCCCAGTGCCGTTATCATTGACTTCTCAGTCAGCCCCCATTGTCAGCCACATTCAGGGAGTCCGGTCTGATCACATGCTAGTTCAGTCCCAGTCCAGCTGGCCTTGGTGAGCTCCCATTAGATCAATCCCACCGTCTCAGTGGGTGGATGCACCCCTCAGGGTCCTGACTTCCTTGCTCATGTTCTCCCTCCTTCTGCTCTTCACCTGAACCTTCGGAGCTCAGTCTAGTGCTCCAATGTGAGTCTCTGTCTCTGTCTTGATCCATCACTGGATGAAGGTTCTATCGTGATACCAAGATATTCATCAGCGTGACTATGGGACAAGGCCAGTTCAGGCACCCTCTCCTCTGCTGCCCAAGGAACAAGCTGGGGACATCCCGTTGGACACCTGGGAACCCCTCTAGAGCCAAGTCTCTTGCCAACCCTAAAATGACTCCCTTAATTAAGATATCTTCTTCCATGCTCCCATATCCACCCTTCCTCCATCTCAACCATCCCACTCCCTCAAGCTCTCCCCAATCTTTCCCTTCTCCCTTCTCTCTCCTCTTCTCCCCTTATCCCCACCCCACTCCCACCCCCATGCTCCCAACTTTTGCCCCATGATCTTGTCTCCTTCCAAGTTCCAGGAGGATAAATATATGTTTTTCTTTGGGTTTACCTTATTATTTATCTTCTCTAGGATCACAAACTATAGGCTCAATGTCCTTTGTTTATGGCTAGAATTCACTAATAAGTGAGTACATACCATATTCATCTTTTTGAGTCTGGGTTATCTCACTCAGTAAAGTGTTTTCTATTTCCATCCATTTGCATGCAAAATTCAAGATGTCATTGCCACCGCTGAGTGGCTAATAGATTTTTTTCTTGTTTTTTATGACAAGAGTTTCTCTGTGTAACCCTGGCAGTCCTGTAACTCCCCTTTGAGAGTATATCAGGATGGCCTTGAAGTTCCCGAGAGCAGTCAGCCTCTTCCTCAGGAGTGCTGGCATTAAAGGCATGTACCACCATCCCGAGCTCAGAAAATTTTAAAATGAATTTATCAGTCTGTAGTTTCATTTTTCAATGATGGATAATAAACCATCATTATCTGGTGTTTTTTTTGTTTGTTTGTTTGTTGGTTCATTTTTCAAGACAGTTTCTCTGTGTAACAGCCTAGGCTTGTCTATTACTCACTCTGTAGACTAAGTTGGTCTTGAAGTCACTGAGATCCACCTAACTCTGCCTCTGAGATGCTGAGTTTAAAGGTGTGTGCTACTTTGCTCAGCTATTATTTGATATAATGTCAGGTAATACTAAAAGTCAAGAAATCTTCCTCTTTTGTGTCAATTAGTATTTGAAGTAGCAGCTTTGCTGTTGTTTTTTCTCTGAAGTTCTGATAGAATTCTGTCAGTTTGATCATGGGGTTCTTTTAAGGGTGGTACTTTATATCTGTTTCAGTCACATTCCTACTGATGTTCTGTTTCATGCTGTTTAACTTTGGTGTATTATATTCACTGAGCATGTCATATTTATCTATTTCAATTAAAATTTCCAATTTAATGTAACAGAAGTCTTTAAAGTGAGTAAACAAGCGATCCAGTTGAACACTTGTAGGCTGTGCAGTTATCTTGGGTAATTGTCAAGACATGATCAGAGGATGAGTAGGAGTGGCAAACATGTTTAATCCCAATATTCATGAGACAGAGGCAGGCAGATCTCTGTGCATTCAAGATGCATCTGATCTTCAGGGTGAGTTCCATGTCAGCAAAAGGTACACAGTAAATAACAAAAAATAATAACAAAAATTTATGTAGAGTTGAGCAATCCTTTTAACCCAGTACTGGGGAAGCATGGACAAGGGGAACTCTGAGTTCAAGGCCAGCCAGCTCTACATAGTGAGTCTAGAACAGATGGAGGTACACAAAGACATTGTCTCAAAATAATGTATATTGCTCCAAGGAATAGCTTTCATGGTACCAGAAGCACCATGCAAGCTTCCAAAAGAAGGAGAAAACCAACAGTCCTAGGCAGCTATGATGCCTATGAAGCAGATCAGCTGTCATCTTGGCACAATAGCCCTAACAATGCAGTAGTGTCAAGCATACCTTGGTGGAAGCAAGCATTTCTTTCATTGGATTGAAGACTGTCAGGTAACAGCCTCAACAAAAATACCTCTTGCCAGGGTAGGGGTATGGGAATCAAAAATAAGTAAAGAGGAGGAAGATGTGAGTAAAAATAATAAAACAAAAACATAGGATACTATTGGGAGTTCCAGTGAATACTGAAATCGCCTGTGTTTAATTTTTCATATACTTTTATACCCCAATATAAAAGGGGAGGAAGGCAACAAAAGACTTCTTTAACATGATACAAAGGACAACTTGAACAGTTAATTGCTTCAACACTTTGAGACATCAAATCCCCTGAATAAATAAATGAATGAAAGAAAACTAGTGTGACACCAAGTACTGATGTGTGACACTATTCCTGTGGAAACAAAACAACATCTAGTTAATACAGCTAAGGAACCAATGACAAACCAAAGGTGAAAACCAACAAAGTCTAACTTGATGAACCAATGAGGTTTATATTTGTTTTTTTTTTTTTGTTTTTTTTGTTTTTTTTTTTTTTAGGCATCATGTCTGTGTTACATGCATGTACCTGGTGCTGTCTGTGGCCAGAGGAGAGCATTGGATGCCCTGGTGTTGAGGTTACAGATTAAGTACCCATGTGGGGGTGCTAGGAATTCAAGGTGAGTCTTTGGAAAGAGCAGACAGTGCACTTAACCACGGAGCCATTCCTAAACCATGTTAAAAAAAAGTTAAAAAAATGAGTTTTATTGGTATAACTTACAAGAACATGGGAGAGGAATGACTTACAGAGCAGGAAGGACTCAATGACAACTGCATCACCCTGTGAAGGTGATGTCCAAAGAAGCTGGAAACCTGCAAATCACTGCACAGCTTTCAGGCAGTTCAAGGGAAGTTGGAAGTGTCTTTGACGCTACCCACTACCTCTCCAGGCAGCTTGTCTTTTCTTGTCTGGTCCAGGCAGCTTGTGTCTGCTACATGGCTGGCACCTTCTGTGCAGTTCAGGTTGTTTAGTGTGTCAGCAGTCCTTATTGATTATATATAGATGAGGCATGAGGGCATTATTGAATCTCGCCAGTTTCTGGGACATCCTAAAGCTATTAAATTGACTATTTCTGAGTTTCATGACATTTTCTGTATAATTGAATATTTCAGTTATGTTAAAGCATCCAGTTCCTTTACCTCTGTTTTGATATTCTGTATTTTAAGGAGTTTTCTTCAAGATGGAGGGATTCAAGCTCAATGGAAACTGATACATAATATTCACTCCTGCATGTGAACTCTAAAACTTGCCATCTGACCAAGGAGTATTTGCCTGTCATGTTCATTGCTGCCTTAATGACAGTATCTAGGACATGGAATCACCCCAGATGACTATCAACTGATCATGGGTAAATGAAAATGTGATAGACATCTACAAAGGTATATTACTTAGCTATAAATAAAAATAAGAAAGCAAAATCTGGATGTAAATAATACAACAAGAAAATATAATGAATATTGTCACCTAGTTCCCAAAGATCAAACCTGATATGCCCTCTTTCATATGTGGGTCATATTTTCAACCTTTCTGGTTTTTTTTTGTGTGTGTGTTTTAGTAAGATTACATGTAGAAGTCAGAAATCTAGAACTAGCCATTAGTAGAGAGATGAAAGAAAAGAGGATGCATAGTAGAATATAGGTGAAATGAAATTACAAAGTGGGTATTATGGGGGCAGAATACTTAAATTTCAATTATGTAGTAGAGTGATAGCAAGAATGGGGGCTTCTGAAAGGTCATTTCAAGTGAGATATTCATGAAGAAACTAAATAGGAACCTATCATTTTGCAACCCAAGTAAATAACACAATAATAGAGGATAGTACAACTCTGTTATACTAGAGTTGTTATTTAGTGTTATAAAAGAATGGGAAATTGGGCCGGGAGGTGGTGGTGCTTGCCTTTAATTCCAGCACCAGCAGGCAGATCTCTGTGAGTTCAAGGCCAGCCTGGTCTACAAGAGAAACCCTGTCTCGAAAAAACAGAAAAAAAAATGGGGTCTTGGATAATGTATGCTTAATGTTTAGATGGGAATGGGAAAAAAGAAAGGAAGAAAAGTGGGACAGTTAACCAAAAGGAAGGATGAAGAAGTCTCATGAAATCCCATTATCTTACAGGTTAATCTTTGTAAGAAATCAGTGAAGGTTTCTTTTGGGCCCTGTATGACTTCAGTAATATGACTGAATAATAGTAATAGTAAAATTACTCAGTCTTCTTTTGTACTTCAATTCTGTCCTAAGCATTTAAAGATGCTTCATGGCATAAAGTCAGGATGTGGCCATCATATAGGTATTGGCTTTCTATATTAGCATTAGCTTCTCCAAGAAGTTGACCTTAGGAGATTTCGATAGCTCTAGCTTTACTCCATTGTTCAATGGTCTTAGCTTCTTCTTTCAACCAGGTCCTCCATTGTAACTGTGGACCAAGCTCCAAGACTGCTGTAACTAAGTCTATCCAGTCTTTAGGGATAATTCCATTGCAAGCTGATCACGAGTTTAACATTTGCTCTATAAATGTTGAATGTTTGCCATCAGAGTCAATTACTTCTGTGAATCTCCTTAAATTTATCATGGCCACAGGAGTCCATTCAGTTCTTACAGAGCCTCTGTCAACTGTCTATTCCTGTAAGGTTACTGGATATATTAAGGTTGGTTGTTTGAAAACCTTAGACTGTTCCTCTCTAACTTTATTATACAATGCTGAAATAGTTTCTTTAAATTCTTCTGTCTAGATTTGAATATCTCTATAATCTGTTTTATTAAGTTTTATAAGGCCTTGGCCCTCATACCAAACAACTTTTTAAGAGATTAAACCATGAATTATCAAAACAACAAGAATTACCAAAATGATAATTAAGAGTATGTCAATCCCGGTTGATTATCCTTTCATTTAATTGTTCCATTTTTAAATCATACATTACATAATCATACAGATACCTAACTTTCTTTACTGTAATTGTTTTTCCCATTTTTTATTGTGGGGGAAAAAACTCATTTAACTTAAATGAGTTAAAACTCTCCCTTTTAAGAATTCTCAATTTTCTCACCAAATCGGCTGATGATGACAATGAAGATGTGAGGCTGACTGCTACTGTGTAGAGCAGTAAAAACCTGACTAGATTTTAAGGCAGCAATCTAGTCTGGCATTACTCCAAGAAGGGGGTTCAGAGAAAGCCTTCTAGGAGAGAAGAAAGGAAAACCTGGCTGATAAGGCAATTACTCAGGCTGTGTGTAGGTCTGGCCTATGCCATTGTGTGCAAAGCCACAAACAAAAATTTTTTTTCATAAATTGTACCCAAAATACTGGCTGCATGATGTAGCACGAATTCTCATTGGTATTAATAATAAGAACCAATACTAGGTGGTGGTGGCACAGGCCTTTAATCCCAGCACTTGGGAGGCAGAGGCAGGCAGATCTCAGAGTTTGAAGCCAACTTGGTCAACGTGAGTTACAGGACAGCCAGGACTGTTACACAGAGAAACCTTGTCTCGAAAAATCAAAAAACAAATAAATGTTTATTTACTTGTATAAAATAATAAGAACCCAGAGACAGATATAGGTGTTAATGCTGAAGGTCATAGAAGCAGAGTGACCAGTTACTTGAGTTCTTTTACCGCTACCAATGTTCAGACCAATGGGGTGATCCTGTCCTCAATGCCATCTTCAGAATCCATCTGTCTCCACCAAACCTCAGACTGAGCTCCTGTCTCCTCTTGACTTATATTCCTCTTTCCACACAGCCATATCCCTTCCTGTCTCTGGTGTGGGACTCTATTGTAGTAAGATTAAAGGTGTAAGCCACTACCACTTGGCCTCTAGTGGCTTAGTTCTGCTTGTCAGGCAAGCTTTATTTGTTAAAGCACAATGAAAATATCACTATAGTCTTTTGCCTAGGACTTAATGGCAGGGAAGCCCCAGATGCATGCCAAACAAAAGAGATCATTGCCCGTGCTTTTGGTTAGACACCCTAAGTACATGATGTTGCTAAAGACATCAAACACCTTGGCTGCAAGAGAGAAAGACAGCAATCTTGAACATACTAGGAAACTTTCCTTCCTGGTTACCTTTCATAGACTGCTGGCCAAGAAATGATGTCAATGGTCTTAGTTACCCCTGGATTCTGCATTTTACAATAAAAACCAACTAGGCAAGATTTGTGCACTTGTACAATACTAGAATGACTGCTTATGGTCATAACCAACCACTCTCTTGATTGGTTTTGAATCCTGTTTCATAGAGAGGAACTCATGCCATAATCACAAACCAAGGCTTAAGGAATATAGGTCCAAGGATAGAAACCTATTGATCTTTTATTAATGATCAAGTTGTTAATCTGCCAACTATATATTTGTTTATAATTATCACTTTGTACTTCTCTCACAGTTGATGGCAAATAAAAAGACTCATAACTGTTCTGAAAGTACTAAGAAAAAGTAACTGTAATATTAGCATAAATAAAATTTCATTGTGGCTGAGGGAGGGGCCCATGAGTCTACTTTATCTCCATGAGGGTCTACTGGTAGTTAATGGTGGTTGTATCATTTTATAGTGTAGAGTAAATATTTAGACATTTTCTTCATTAGTTTGGTATGGGAAGTCCTTCTGTATATATATTGTTTTTATTAAATAATGAATAAAGAAGCTGTTTTGGGCCTATAGCAGGACAGAACAGAGCTAGGGCGGAGAAAACTGAATTCTGAGAAAAAGTCAAAGTCAGGAGAAGTCATGTAGTCGTCACTGGGGACAGATGCACTGGAAACTTGCCAGTAAGCCAGAGCCATGTGACGATACACAGGTGAGTAGAAATGAGTTAATTTAAGATGTGTTATCTAGAAATATGCTTAAGCTATTAGCCAAACAGTATTGCAAATAATATAGTTTCTGAGTGATTATGGTGGGACTGAGAGTGACAGAAACCTCTTCCAATAAATTGGCACCCAACATTGTTGTCTGAGGTTTTCTGTTCTTCCTAGTTCCTGCAGTCGTTAAGTTCCAAAGAAATCATACAGAGGCCTACAATATTTATAAACTGCTTGGCCTAGTAACTCAGATTTCTTATTAATTCTTATAACTTATATTAGTCCATTATTCTTGTCCTTGTTAGCCACATGGCTTGGTATGTTATTCAGCAAGGCAGTCACATCCTGCTTCTTCTGTGGCTGGGTCATGACTCCAGAGAGAACTTTCCTCTTCCTAGAATTCTCATTGCTCCACCTCTACTTCCTGCCTGACTTCTAGCCAATCATCATTTATTTAAGATATAAGTGACAGGGTACAAACCATTGTCCCACAGAACAACATGGGGCCCAAACCCATGACCCTGAGATTAAGAGTCTCATGCTCTACCAACTGAGTCCTACAACTACAACAGTAGTTCAAAATGGATTTCTGCATGCCCTCAGGGATCTTGTTTAGTTTTCTTTTGCCAGATGGGGTTTCTCTGTATAGCCCTGGCTGTTCTGAAATTTCCACCATGGCCCAAGCTGTGCTCACTGAGATCCACCTACCTTTGCCTCCTGAGTACTGGAAATTAAAGGCATGTATCACCAAGCTCAGAGTGCTTGAGGATTCTGTTTGTGATAAACTCATGTTGTCTCACATACAGCTAGCTCATCTCTTTACAGCTTTTCACCTTCGTTATAGTTTAAGTTTTAACCCTATTAAAGATTTTGAAAGTGAACAAAAGATAAGTATCTACTAGAACATTTCCTTGTGTTTTATCTCATATTGTATTTGTTTTTATTTTGGCAATTTTAGCATTAGGTTAATGATTTGTCAAATTCAATGTGTATGGTGGGTGTGATTCCAGTGAACAGAAATATATGGGGATTATATATGACATGCCTTTAGAATTATGAATTTTGTGAGGTACAGTAGAGATCTTTGTCACATATTTTTATGTTACTACCATTTACTTGAGAGGGTATATGTACTTATCAGTTCTGGTGCTAACTACATAAACCAGGATAGTCTCACATTAGATGTCTTCTTGCCTCTGCGTCCTGAGTGCTAGGATTAATGGCATGCACTACTTAGTCTACCATTATTATGAATTCTTGAATGTTGAACAAGATGAACAGTTTTTAAGGTCATCTTGCTTAGTTTTCAGGACAGGAATTCATTACATAATAGCCTTGGCTAACCTGTAACTAGCTGTGTAGACTAGGATGACCTCAAACTCACATGTATCCACCTGCCTCTGCCTCCCCAGTGCTGAGATTAAAGGGAGGTGCCATCAGTATTGCCCCACTAAGCTAAATGATTTTATTACAGCTTTCCCAGGGATCAGAGACATCGATTAGTAGGTAAGAGCACTGGTTCCTCTTTCAAAGGACCAGGATTCAATACCCAGCAGACACATATGAACTAACAACTGTTTGGAAGTCCAGTTTTAGAGAATTTCATGCACTCTACTGGCATTCACAGACACCAGGCAAACATGTAGTGCACAGAAAGAGTTGCAGGCAAAGAACCCAGACACATTTTTAAAAATTCACACAGCAAGTAGTACACAATTTTATTTTAATATAAACTCTGATCTTTTTTAAGATTTAAATCTTCTTTAAGGGCTTTTACAGTTTTTTATATTTATGCTTCTATTGTGTATGATGTTGGGGTTTATAAGCAGAGAATAATGAGAAATGCCCTGTCACATTATGAGAATGGTATTTTTCTCTCCAGCGTGAACTCTCTGATGTCTTCTAAGACTCGAAAGATAGATATAAGACATGTCACAGTCTTTGCATTTGTGAAGATTTTCTCCAGTATGAATTTTCTGATGTGCTCTGAGGTAGGAGAACCTAGTAAAAGATTTGTCACATTCCTTACAACTGTAAGGTCTCTCTCCAGTATGAACTCTCTGATGTGTTCTGAGATTTGACATGTGGCTAAATGATCTGTCACATTCCACACATTTGTAAGGTTTTTCTCCAGTATGAAGTTTTTGATGTCTTCTAAGGTTTGATATCTGACTAAAGGACATGTCACAGTCTTTGCATTTGTAAGGTTTCTCTCCAGTATGAATTTTCTGATGTATTTTAAGACTAGAAACCCGGAGAAAGGACATGTCACAATCTTTGCATTTGTAAGGTTTATCTCCAGTATGCATTTTCTGATGGGCTCTAAGATATGAGCATGTAGTAAAAGGTTTGGCACATTCCCCACAACTGTAAGGTCTTTCTCCAGTGTGGACTCTCTGATGTGTTCTAAGATATGAGTTATGGGTAAAGGATTTGTCACATTCCTTACATTTGTAAAGTTTCTCTCCAGTATGAATTTTTTGATGTGCTCTAAGAGTTGAGAACTCAGGAAAAGATTTGTCACATTCCTTACATCTGTAAGGTTTCTCTCCAGTATGAACACTCTGATGTCTTCTAAGATGTGAGCACTTGATAAAGGATTTGTCACATTCCATACATTTGAAAGGTTTCTCTCCAGTATGAATTTTTTGATGTGTTTTAAGGGTTGAGTTCACAGTAAAGGATTTGTCACATATGTCACATTTATAAGGCTTCTCACCAGTATGGATTCTGTGATGCCTTTTGAGATGTGATAATTCAAGAAAGGACTTATCACACTCTTTACATTTGTAAAATATCTCTAAAGAATGAGTTTTCTGATGCCATCTAAGAGATGCATAGTGTGTAAATGCTCTGTCACACTCGTTGCATTTGTAAGGCTTCTCCCCAGTATGCAGTCTATAATGTCTTCTAAAGTGTGAAAGTTGATGAAAGACCTTGCCACATTCTTGACAACTACAATGTTCCTCAGCAGTATGGATTTTTTGATGTGTCCTGAAACTGGAATGGTGGGCAAAGGATTTGTTGCATTCCTTACATTTATAAGGCTTCTCTCCAGTATGTATTTTTAGATGGCTTTTAAGAGCTGCAGACTGTCGAAATGACTTTCCACATTCTTTGCACTTGTAAGGTTTCTCCCCAGTATGAAGTCTTTGATGTATTCTAAGATTTGCACACTGGTTATAGGACTTGCCACAAAAGTTGCATTTGTAGGGTTTATTTCCATTATGAATTCTCTGATGTATAGTGAGACTTGAGGCAGTACTGAAACATTTCTTGCATTTCCCACACTGGTATGGTTTCTCTTTAATGTAGATTGGTTGTTGCAAAAGACTGTATGTAGAGTCAAAATAGACATCATATTCTCCCTGCCTTTGTTCTTTCTTTGCAGTGTAGAGTCTCTGATCTTGATTAATGTTGTAACACAAATTTAAAGATTTCTCACAGTTCTTAGGTTTGCAAGGTTCTTCTCCAGTGTGCATGCTTTCATGTCTATCTAGGTTTGATGAGCCAAGAGAGGCATCACTGTGATTACTACACCTGTAGTTATTAGAGTTTTCTGTAGTTTTACTTGTTCTATAAAGTGCACATGTGGAGGGGTCATGAAGTACTTTGCCAAGCTCATCACACTGACAACACTCCTTTTCAGTCTTCACTTGTTGATGGACAGGTTCACATTTACAATAGTTCTCTGAAAATGAGTAAAATTCAGAATAATAGAGTTTGGTTCAAGATTAAACATTTTATTAATGACTGTCTCTTTAAGATGTCTCTTAAGGTAAGTCTACCAGGAAATAGACATTTTTTTTACTGTAATTTTAGGTATTCTCACAAAACAGCCTAACAGTCTTCAAGTGTCTATGATTAATAATAGATATCTCATCTTTACAAAAAAATGTCTTACAGCACAGGACAGATCATATAATTGAGGAATCAGTAACTAGCTTTGGTATACAGCTCACTGACTGATTATATTTAGAAACATGCCTCTATGTTTAAATATTTCTTCTCAGAAATTGAGAAACAGGAGCTTAATTCAATCCCAGGTTCACATTATTTACACTTACTAAGTGATAGTCCATGCAGAGTACTGTTCAGGAGACCCAATTCCTTTAAGAATTAAAGTCTAATTTAAAGGTATCACAGGGTTTATTTCTTTTTCTAGAAAAACACATTAGATTCTTCAAAGGTAATAAATGAATCCAGGTGGTGGTGATGCACACTTTTAATCCCAGCACTCAGGAGGATGTCTGTGAGTTTGAGGTCAGCCTGGTCTACAGAGCAAGTTCCAGGACAGGCTCCAAAGCTACACAGAGAAACCCTGTCTTGAAAAAATGGTGTGGGGGTGGGGGAAGGAGGAGGAAAAGAAAAAAAAAATAATGGATGTAAAGACAGTATTCTGAATGAATAAATAAATAATAATAATATATAAAAACAGACAGTATTCTGACAGACATCAGAGGCTGTGGATCATTTTAGGCAGGGCTGTCATGGGCAGCTATTGCTAATTTCTATCCTTCACTGTCTCAGCTCCACACACTGCTGTGTTTCTTAATTTTCCTGACAGGGTTATTCTCAAGTCCACTCTGTACACCAATTCCTGAGAGTATTTTCCCAGAATGGGGTTTTTGTGTTCTCCACTGAAAAGAAAATGAAGATTTTTAATATGAAGACACAACAGCAAGGAAGGCAATTACAGAATAATCCTAATCCATGGACTCTCACATTAGACTTAAAATTTAGAAAATTATTTCAGTCTCATTTCAGCATAGTCAAATAAAACTTCATTTTGTACTAATTATTAAGTCATCATAATTCAGGTGCAATAAACACAAGAGCTTCTAACAGAAATCACAACAGACCCAATGTATCCTGGAGCCAGAAGACTACACTAAGGTAGATGATCAAGAGTCTTTTCAAGTGGAATTGAATATCACAAAAACATTTTCAGTTCTTATTTTCTCTTTAACTGGAAGCCATGATTGTTGCCCTGTTCATTCACTAGCCCACCCTCATTATGACTACTCTCTTCTCTCAACATTCCAGGGCAGTCTCATTCTCTCTGCACGGGTGACCAGGCTTGCCTTGCATACAATAATCCAAATGTTCTGTGAGGTAACCCATGACCCATACTAGAATTTTAGAAAGAATACAGACATCTAACAGTATTCTGCCCTTACATGAAGAGAACACATAGTAGATGAATACAGGAATGACTTCCAATTGTTATTTCCTGTCACAATCTTCAGCATATTTAGGGAGAATTTTTAGTTTCCATACCTTGAATTTCTTCTCAGAATTCAAAACCATGGCAGTACAATGATGGACATGGAGTTCTAAAATATGGGTAAAAATACTATACGATACTAAGTTTCTGAATGCATTCTGGAACCAAAAGGAGGGGTGTGTGATACCGCTAACATGGAAAATGAAAAGAAAAAAGTAAATTCCATGAAAAAGTTATTTTCTCCTAGCAGTCTTTCAATAGTCTCCTATTGTTTCAATGGCAGCTTAACCGAGTTTATAACCTGTGAAGTCAGTACATACAAATGATGAGATAGGAATTCTAGAAGCAAAATGATCTTACCCACAGAGACCAGGTTGCTGTAATTCTCCAACATGACATCAATGTACAAAGCCCTCTGAGCAGAGTTCAGGCATTCCCACTCCTCCTGAGGGAAGTCCACAGTCACATCCCTGAAAGTCAACAGACCCTGAAACAAAAAAGTACAGTTTGAGCAGGTGATCCTGGACAGAGTGCTTTCCTAGACGTAAGGAAACTTGAGGAAATGTAGATGAGTGAGGACAATTAGTCAACCAAAAATGATTTCTAATATAGTCACCTTGTATAATAAATTTCTTAACTCTGTGAATATGGAATGAAACAATAGTCGCACATGCACATACACAAAACAACAGGTATTTAAGGATGAACATGGTTATCTATCTTTTATGGATGCTGTGTTTATGTCCTACAGGGTCAGAGTGTACATGTGTCAGAACTCGATAAGTATATTATAACATGCTAAGTATGTATGTTTAAATTCTAGGTGCAATGCTAGTCCATTAAAGGGAAAGGAAGGCAGAATTCATTACTAACTTTATAGGCAAAGAATTTTGTTTTTCTCCCCACCGTAATATGAGTGTAACAGCACTGTATACTATCATGTATACTATCATGTTTTACACTAATATATAAGAACATGTAACATATAACATAACATGTGGGATTGCTTTCATAAGAATATTTGAGACAGTACCAAGCAGATAGAAAAATCTACATCAGCCACATTTGATAAAATCTAAAATTTTAAGAAATAGGCATAAGGCAACTTAGACAAGTACAATTTCAGAAATTCTGAAGAATACTTCATTCTGAAAGAATTATGCAAATTGAGCGAAATCCAAAACCACACCTAATAATAATTTCAGTTGCAGCTAAGTTGTACATGTACATATATGTGTGGTAACTGAGAACGCATTCAGAAGTGACACAGACTTCCTGTGAGTAAATGAAGATATTGAATTGTTTGAGAATTAGAGTCACTTTTCAGTGCTTTCCTAATATAATATAGCACAGAAGAATGGCTCTGGAGAAAAGTTGAGCTATTGTGTCTGAATTTTGTAGTCCTCAATGTGATTTTTAGTATTTACGCTGTATTGAATGGGAGTGAATCTGTACCTGAAACATTTTGGATAGGGGCTCATACCTAGAATTTACTGAGAATTACATAAACTAAATACCAAGGAAATAAAACTGCTAATCAGCAAATAGGCAAATGAAGTGAACAGAAACTTTTTTTTTAAGACAAAAAACACAAATGGCCAATAAATATTTCAAGTCTTCAGGATCTTTAAAATGCCATCATGGAAACACAAACTAAAATTACTTTGAAATAGTGCATTACCCCAGGCTGAGAATGGCTGTCATCAACTAACCTGACACCAAATATTGAGAGAATGTAGAGAAGAAAGGACCGTCATTAACTGTTTTATGTGTGGCGGTCTGTGAAATACATAGCCATTGTGGGAATCAGTTTGTAGATTACTGAAAAAAATTGAAGATGGAACTAATTCATGACCCAGGATTGTCACTCCTGGGAAGATAACCAGAGAACTGCACACCCCAACATAGAGATATTTACACCCCAGATACATTGCTCCATTATTCATCATTGCAAAATTATGTAATCAAGTAAATTGTCTAACAAAAGATGAATGTACAATGAAAATGTTATACATATAAAAAGGAATATTATTCAGCAGAAGAAAAAAATGTAATAAAGTTTGTAGGAAGATGGAAGAATTTAAAATATGCAATAGTAAGTGAAGTCATACAATAGCAGAAAGAAGAAACCATGTTTTCCCTTGTCTGTAGAATCTAGTCAATCACATGTGTATATGAAAACAATGTGCAAGTGGGCAGAGCAGAAAATGGAGAAAAGAGAACAAGAAAGGTTAAACGTCAGAGTTGAGGTAGGACTGAATGCAGGTAATGAACACAGTTTTGAAAAAGGATATTAAGCTAAGTGCTTTTCTAGTTCTAATTTCATCAGGTTTTCTTTTTCATAGTAGACAAGTTCAGAAAAATATATTTGATAGTGAAAATATAAAATTTCATGTGAGGTTCAAGAGCTTCTGTTCCCAACGACTACTCTAGCTACATTAAAGTACATCAGGATGCATACTCTGTAGGTCTGGTTATTTTCAGTGTGTAATTTTGTTCTTGTTTGTTTGTATATTTTCTATAATAAAATTTAAAAAATAATCAGAACCAGAAAATTATAGGTTTGCAATGTCTGAATATACAACATTACTAGAAAAGGAGAGGACATGACCACTGACCTGGGACATGTTTATTGGAGAACCAGCCATTTCTTTCTGTTTCTCTTCTTTAAGTTTCTCTTTCAGGAGCAATGAATAGATGGCTTGTTGGCCTTTTACATTAGGGATCAAAAAGAAAAAGAAAAAGTTAATACTGAAAGGACGTCAAACCACATGAAAAGACCCACGCAACAAAATACACAAGGTATCTGACCAGTGATCCCAAAGTCAGAAAATCATGCAACAACATTTTAGGATCGGAGAAAAAAAATCACTACCAAACATATTATTGCATCAAAAAAAATCCTATATTAAAACTGATGGAGATGTAAGTGCAGTTCAATGTATTTTTGAAGTAAAACAATTCATTTCAACAAAGCAGGACAGAAGACAACACATCAAAAGCAAAATATATAAAGGAAAAAATCAGAGGAATTATCTCTAAGGAAATGGGAAACAATAAATTTCATTTGAAGAATAGATAAATATAGGAACTGTGAAGTAATAAACCATGAGAAAGACAGCAAACCACTAATTCCCATGGAGAAGGAAGAGGAATACTGTGAATAATTAAACCAACATCATCAAAAGCAAAACCATAGGGATTAAAAGCCCTATCAAAAAAAAAATCTAGCCACTCTCAAAATCAATATAGAAAATCCTCAGTTAAGTAAATATAGCATATGGCCCAGATGTTCCACTCCTTGGCAAATGCTCAAAGGATTCAACATCCTACTTCTCAGACACTTGCTCAGTCATGTTCACTGCTGCTTTACTCACAATAGCTACAAAAGGTAAACAACCTTAATGTCCTTCAACTAACAAATGGACAGTGAAAGTATGGTACACATACATTATGGAATACAGTTCAGCTGTAAAGAAAATTGAAACCATGAGCTTTGCAGGTAAATGGATGAATCCAGAAAAATCATTCTGAGTGAGGTAACCCAGATCCAGAAAGACAGACAATGGTTGGTCTCTCTCCTAGGAAGTTCTAGCTTCAAATCTTCAGATGTGAGTCCACAACCTGGAGTGACTGTAGTAACCAGGAAAGTAAAAGGAGACCACAGTGGGGTGGGGGTGGGTAATAGAGAAGGGATTAACATGGAACAAGTGGTCTGAAGGGGCAAATGGAAAAATGGGGAGGAATTTAATTATGGGAAAATGATAGATATAAATACTGGAGAAAAGCAGTAAGGATGTCAAATAGTCATAAGGAATCCATCTATTCCTTTAATATTATCCATCTAAGGAAAAATGCCTAAAATACATGTCTGAATATTTATATTTTAGAGTGTAATGCTGATAACTCTCTCCACAAGAGCCACAGATTTTCTAACAAAACCACCTACACAAGGCATGAGAAGTTGTTGGTTAAAGCTGTGTAAGAGACTCCCTAACCATTATAGGCCATTACTGTTGCCCATGGTTGCCTCCCAGAGGTAGAAGGTTGAGTCTCCATTATTGAAGAAGTCATGTGTAACATGAGAGGCCTGCTTGTTGGGGTTTCTGTCCCGCCCGGTACTCCAGAACCGGAACTCCCAAGGAAAATCACACAGAGGACTCCATAAGGTTATAAACTGATTGGTGCATTAGGTCAGGCTTCTTGTTAACTCTTATAACATATGTTACCCCATTATCCTTATCTACATTAGCACATGGCTCCGTACCTTTCTCAGCTGGGCAAGTTACATGCTGCCTCTTCAGTGGTCTGCGCAGGAGTGGCGAGAGAGCTTCCTGTGTCCCAGAAAACTCCCAGTCTCTTTGCTCCACCCCTACTTCCTGTCTGGCTTTCCCGCCTATACTGCCTGCCTGGTCAATCAGTGTTTTATTAAAATATGATTGACAGAATACAGACAATTCTCCCACACCAGTCATGCAATTCAGTCACAGAAGACAGAGGACTAGAGTTGAATCAGAACTTAAAACCTTCTTTCTATAGATTAGCTTTTATGGTACCTGAAGGCAACATTCAAGCTTCCAAGGGAGGGAGCCAGCCAACAGTCCTAACCCCTTATGACAACCATGAACCACAAATATGATCTGCTATTCATGATAACTGTAAGGGTGCAAGAGTGGCACACATACCTTGATGGTAACCAACAGTTTCTAATTGGACTTAAGACCTTTCAAAGAACAGGGAAACATGACTGCTACTGGAAACCTAGCTAGTTCCCCTAGGGCTAGTGTAGGCACAGATCTTGGAGGAGAACTACAACTACTACATTAGTAAATCAACAAAATCCTTAATTGTATCCTAAAAATTTTCCTTATTCCCACAAATAAATGTAGTTCTCACCACTCATCGAGACAAGTTCTTTTTGAGAACATGAATAGAGATTTTTATACAAAATCACAATCAGTCAAGATGTAGCGTTGTGATGCTCAGTTCCAACTGACACATAAACAACACAACTTCTTCACCAAAGCTTAGGGGTCATTGAGAGACAGGGGACGGAAACAGTGTAAGAGCCAGAAGAACAGGACATTTGCTTTGACACTGTGTCTCCTAGAAATGTCAGAGAAGCTACATGCTTCAAATCTCACAAATGGCTGTCTAAACATGAACAGAACAAGGACAACACCAAGAGACATGCTAACATGCAAAGAGAAAGCTCACTAGGCCTCAACCCTAGTCAAACCCTAAGGAATTCTGAGAGCTGGAGAAATAGTCTTCCCTAGAAAAAAGAGCATCATATGGCTATCTAACACCAAATGTTTATATTCTCTGTTCAAACTGCATGACATTTAAACTTCCCACAATAACCTTCACAGAAATTGTAAAGAAAACCCGAGAATTTATGTTGACACAAATTCCCTGGGTACACAGCACTCCAGAAAAATGTTGCAAAGCTCGAGTTACACCACTCCGGTTCCAGATCAGACTAATGCAATAGCGCAGCAGATCCAGAACCTGCCTAATAGCAATGACCAGGGGAATGTTAGCAAAATTACACAAATACATGTTGTAGACTGGATAGTCTCTTCAAACAGTGGTATTGGGAAAAGTATTTATCCACATAGAAAAACATGAACCTAGGTTCAAATTTCTCCTACATACAATGAATCAGAGACTTTCATATATGGTCTGAAACAGTGAATCCTACATAGTAACACAAAGGGGTAACAATTGATACAACAGCAGGAACTGACAAATAGAGCTGTGTAAAATAAAAAAAAATTCATGGAAATCAATTAAAAGTATGAAGAGACACCCTACAAAGCAGATACATTGACTGGCTATGTATTTATAGTACAAAAAGCCAAAATCTATTAAAAAAATTCAAAGGGAGGAAATAATAACATAATCAATAAATAAGCAAATGAATTGAGTAAACCGGACTCAACAGCAATTATAAGGGTCAATATGTACATAAAAATAAAGTATAGATCATAAATAATACAAATTTAATATACAGAGATTCCAAATCTGCCTAGTCAGTGTCCACACTCAAATTCCTAAACAATAACAAATGTATTTCTTGCAGTAATTTCTTGAAATGTAAATAGATAGCATTGCACTTATTTTTATCTAAGCAAAAGGTATAAATACATAATTCAAGGAAAGAAAAATGAAAGCTGATATTAAAATATATACTTTTATGAGAAAAACTCACTGCACATCTAAAGATGCAAAATACTGAGAAAGAAGAAATTTTTTTTTAATGCTATGACTATGGACAGCAGTAGACTTACAATAATTACAATAGTGACAGAAAGATCAAGATAAAAGTATCAAAATACAGAATAAAGAGTGACAGCAAATGATAAAAGGGTCCATTAGATAGAAAGTCTTTGACCAACAAGAGTACATGTCACAAAACTGGGAATGCAGATATTCACAGCAGACAGAAAACAGGAGAATACATAAAATATGTTAAAAATTGGCACATGCCTAATGTTCTTTTCAAACACAACAAGACAACCTAGAGGGAGGTCTGTCTTCTCTAAGACTCCAAAAAATTCCTATCTGAATCCCATTAGCCTGTTTTACAGAGAGTAATCCTGAAAGTACCAAGGAACAACAGAGGCAGAAAATACTAAGAGGATTAAACTCAGAGGTGATCTCTCAGTATATTAGAATTACAGCAATGGAAACCACAAGGAATTGTCATGACCATGGACACCAGGCAATCACCATGGGAAGACAGTACAGATGGAGTGGCAGTCTGTAAATATACTTTCTGATTTCTTATAAAACTATGCTGGTATTATTTTCAGAAATAATGGTGACATTAACACTAAAAAGCAGAGAATGTGCTAGAATATCAAAAGCTTCAAGATTGTGAATGCAATAAATAAGCCTAGAGGTATTAATTTGATTATTTTATAATACACTAAATTCATAGAAATGAAAACCAGTTAATATGGAATGATGACAAGATCAGTGATATGAACAAATAAGGACAGTATCCCTCACAATTCATTGATGTAGGATTCCCCTCTTTACCCTATGAGTATGTTTTTTTTACCACCGGTTGGTTAATAAAGAAGCTACTTCAGCCTACAACAGGGCAGACTATAGCCAGGCTGGAAGAGATAGACATAGAGAGAGTAGGTGGAGTCAAGGAGACACCATGTAGCTACCAAAGGAGAAAGACACCAGCCACCAGCTTGAACCTTACCAGTAGGCCACATCCTTAAAATAATTCACAGATTAATAGAAATGGGTTAATTTAAGATGTAAGAGTTAGCAAGAAATATGCCTAAGCTAGTGACCAAAGTGTTGTAATTAATATAGTTTCTGTGTTATTATTCAGTCTGGGCAGTCAGGAAACAAACAAGCAGTTTTCATTCTACAATGCATAGTCAAATAAAATTTATTTGACTCCTAGTATCAATTCTTCTGTAGAATCTGTTTTCAAACCTACAACAGGATAATTCTGTGATCTTTCTTCATGGAAGTCTCCAGAATATTTCTAGTGAAACAGAATTAGGCAAAACTGATTTCATATCCCGCTTCCACATTCACTTGAACCCCTTGCCATCCCTTCTGCAATCCCTCCAAATACCTGGATCCTTAGCTACAATCTCCACCCTCTCCATCTTCCAGACCTCCTTGTTCTGCAGCACAAGAGAGCAGGTCTGGGTGGTCAGTTAACCCTGCACATGAGAAAGAGATTCTTCAGAAAGCAGCTGGATTTCTAACACAGCACTGTGCTCAGTAGATGAGGAGAAAACTAAATACAGAATTATACAAGTGATTCCCCAATTGTCATCAATGTCAGAATGCTGAAAACATTTAGAAAGCCTTTTCAGTTAGTGTAATTTGAATGCCACTTCCAATAACAGCTCAGTCAAAACTCAGGTTCAGAAACAGAACTGAATTATTGGGACAAGAATATTATACACTAGTGACATTCTGAATTTACCATAGCCCCAATTTGATAGAAGCCTTAGATCTCTCAAAGGGTCACACACTTGCAGGGTAATTTGCCAAGACACCCTGAGGAGGAACAAGGGAGTCTGCAAGCAATGTAGTCTCGCCCATAAAAACTAGAATGCTGCAATTCTGCAACATCCAGTCTCTGTACAAAACCCTCTGAGCAGGCGCCAGGCATGGCCCCTCCTCCTAGAGAAGTCCACTGTCAGACCACAGAATAAAAAAACCAACAGTTTCAGTTCCAACAGTTGTGTTGGTGCACACCTTTAGTCCTAGCACCTGGGAAAAACAAGTGGGTGGAATTCTATGAGTTCCAGAACAGCCTGGTCTACCTAGTAAGTTTGGAGGCAGACAGAGCAATGCAGTGAGTTCATATATCAAAATGAAGCAAATTCAAGAATCAAAACATAAGATTGATCATGCGTCCATGTGCTGAGTGATTTTCTTGAGGTAAGGAGACAAAAGGCTACTTTAGCTATTTTTCTGATGTAGATGAGTTATTGTAATTATTCAAAAGATGCTTCCTAAGATTATTTTATACGATAACACCTTTTCATTCTTTTTTTCGTTTTTCTCCCCCGAGACACGTTTCCCTGTGTAGAGCAGGCTGTCCTTAAACTTGCTCTGTAGACCAGGCTGGCAAGGAACTCCCAGATCACTTGTGTATGCCTCCCAAATGCTGGGACTGAAGGCGTGGCCAGCGCCACCATGTAGCTTATAATACCTTTTGTAACTGTGAAAATACTGTGACCTAATACTATAGAAAGCATACTGCGTTTTTCCCATCTTTAAGCTGCACATAAAGAACTCAGCAGAAAAATACACATTTTTTTTTTCTTTTCTCTTCTTTCCTTTTTTGAGACAGGGTCTCCCCCATGAAGCTGTGATTGTCCTGGAACTCATTAGGTAGACAAGACTAGCCTCAAAATCTTTAAGACCCACCTAGTCTGCCTCCCCTGTGGTGGGATTAAAGGTGTGTGCCACCAAGTCTACCAAAGACACTTTTTAAAAATGCTCTATTTACATCACAAAGTATACACGTGTCATATGAAAATTTAAAGGCAAATAAAGTTTACTTTTAAACGTTAATGTTTACAACCATATCTATGGAGTTTGCAAAAAAAATATAGTTTCGGATTTGCAGGCGTTCATTTCATGACTAATATATAAAAGAGCTCTAGAAATGCAAAATCCCTAGTTCAGTGTGCCATTCTCTTGAATAGCGAAGTGGTGTAACACGAAAGTTGGCGTAGATGAACGTAAATTTGAAGAGCTTTGTCCTGTCCACCACAGCCAGAGAACTGTATCTACAAACATCAACACATAAATTCAAATATTCGAATAGACTATTTTTTATGAGAATATTTTAGCAATCAGAAGGTCAATGAAAAAAAAAAAAGACCTGTCGTGATTGGTTCAAGTCATATTATCTAAAATATACCGACGAGGGCAAGAAATCCATAGTAGAATTTCAGAGCCAGTTTCCTTATGAGCAGCGGAGAAACAGCTCTGGTCACTTCCCTTCTGGGTCGCAGCCCCGCTCCTCTTCTGACCTGGGAGGTTCCAGGGCCGCCAGGCTGCGGTTCCCCCACTGCGCTGCTGACTGCTGACTTTCCAAGGCCGCCCCGGCGTGGAGATTGCGGCTCCGGGGAGTTTTCGCGTCCCCGTGTCTCCAGGCCATGTCCTCCGCACCCAGATCTGCACAACGCGGATTCCCCACCGTGCAGGTCCCCGACAGGGAATAGATACTCGTCCCTTCTGCTTTTGCTCCTCCGAACAACTTACCGGCCTCAGCAAACCTCCTTCCCAGTTTTAATCAGGTATCTCCTCTAACCCCGCCCAGCGTTCACTTCCTCTTCACCTGACCAGTGGCAAACGACTTTCTCTAAACGCTATTTCCGGTTGAGTGTCTCCTTCCCAGTGAGCAGGGCGCTCTTCCTGCGTCTCAGGCTTCAATCCACACAGCTTCAGCTGTCAGGCTGCCCTGGACCCGCTCTGCAATGCCTCCCCACATGCTTGCTGCCAGCCTAGAGCAGATCTGGATCTAGGAGGACACTGCACCACTAAATGGTGGTCTTGTGATTTTGCTAACTTAGAAACAAGTTAGGCTTCCCGTGACTCACACACACTAAAGGTACTTTTTAGATAAAATATAATTTTTTAAAATTATGAATGCAGAGAATATCGTTGCCTCTGATGCATAATAAAAGGAAGATATTTGGTACCAGCCCTGCAAAAGTCAGTGGCTCTGGGAACATTGAGGAAGAGGAGTTGAAAGGGAATTATCAGGGAAAGAGGAGGAAGGGCTAAGACATGCCATTCTCTAGACTCCATACAGCTGTTGTAATCAGTAACCAACAGCAACTGTACTTACCTGCATTGACCTCACACTAGACCACAATCAGCCTAGGAAAGGGAAAGGCTCACAGGTCCTACCCTTCACCTCTCAAATGTTGACTATGGATGGATTGTAAGAAAAGAATCACTGCCTTTAGCTCTAGTCCTCTGCTGAACTCAGAAGACTCCAACACAGCTCCTTACCCACTGTACACAGATGCGCCTGGTTAATCTCAGAGGATCCGAAAGGAAAATGAATAGAGAGGAACATATAGAGATGTGTTGGAATTGTGGACAAGGATAGTACAGAGGTAGGAGGTGAGAGGTGAGGGTAGGCAGTATTTGAATTGTGCTCCCACAAACAGAGACGAAAATATGTATGTATAAGTGTATGTGTGTGTAATAGGTAATAATAGATTTTTTTGTTTTGTTTTTGTGCGACAGTGTTTCTCTGTGTAACCTGGGAAGTCCTGGTACTAGCTTTTAAAGATTTTTTTTTAATTTTTATGATTTATTTATCTTTTATTTTATGTGCATTGGTGTGAAGGTGTCAGGTCCCCTGGAACTGGATTTTCAGACAGTTGTGAGCTGCCATGTGGGTGCTGGGAATTGAACACGGGTCCTCTGGAAGAGCAGTCAATGCTCTTAACCACTGAGCCATTTCTCCAGCCCCTTAAAGATTTTTTAAGAGTAAAACAAACTGGCCTTGAAGTTCTAGAGATCAACTAGCCTCTTCCTCAGGAGTGCTAGATAGAATAGAAAGCATTGCCATCTTCCTGAGCTCAGAAAGTTTTTTAAATGAATGTATCAGTCTGTATTTTGATTTTGGTTGTATCATTATCTGATGATTTTATTTATTCATCTATCTATCTATCTATCTATCTATCTATCTATCTATCTATCTATCTATCTATCTATCTATCTATCTATTGTTTTTCTCAAGATACGTTTTCTCTGTGTAACAGCCCTGGCTTGTCTGAAACACACATTGAAGACAAGGCTGGCTTAGAATTCACTGAGGTCCACCTACTTCTGCCTCTATAATGTGGCCTGTGCTACCATGCTTAGCTCATTATCTTGTATAATATCAAGTAATACTAAGAGTCAAGATGTTTTCCCTTTTGGGGGTTTAAGAAGTATTTTAAGTAGCAGCTTTGCTGTTGGTTTTTCTCTGGAGTACTGAAAGAATCTTGTCAGTTTAGCCATGGGGTTGTATTAAGGGTGGCATTTCCTACTTGCTTTAGTTTTATAACTACTTGTAGTTCTCTTCACCATATATATTTCATGTTGTTTAAATTTGGGTAGGTTATATTCACCTGGTATGTTATATTCATCTATTTCAATTAGAGTTTCCAATTTAGTGTAACAGAAGTCTTTACGTTCAGTAAACAAGAGATCTTGTTGGTCACACATTTCTGTCAAGTAGACTGTGCAGTTACTCTGGGTAATTGTCAAAGTATAACAGTAGTGACGCACACTTTTAACCCCAGCACTCATGAGGCAAGCAGATCTCTGCGAGTTCCAGGAGTCTGATCTACAGACTGAGTTCCAGGTCAGCAAAGGCTACACAGCAAAAGCCTCTCTCAAAAAACAAACAAAAAAGTCTAATAACAAAAAGTTACATACAGTTCAGCAAGGTCATGCAAACCTTTTAACCTAGCACTTGGGAGTCACGGGAAAGGGGAACTCTGAGTTCAAGGCCATCCAGCTCTACATAGTGAGATTTCAACATCTGGAGGAACACAGAGACATTGCCTCAAAACAATATAAATTGGTCCCTGAAGAATAGCTTTCATGGTACCCAAAAATACCATACAATCTTCCAAAGAAGGGAGTCAACCAATAGTCCTAGGCAGCTATGATGCCTATGAAGCACATCAATCGTCATCCTGGCACAAGAGCCCTAAGGATGCAGTAGTGGCAAGCACACCTTGGTGGAAGCAAGCATCTCTTTTATTGGATTTAAGACCCTCTTAACAAAACTTCAGACACCATGATTGATTGGTAGTGGAAATCCAGTTTCCTTCTGGTGCTGGTGAAGACATGAATCTTGGAGGAAAACAAACAACTGCGATTTTACTAAACCATCATAATCCCTAACAAACAGCTAAATATTTTTCCTTGTGCCCACAGCTAAGCTTAGTCTTAATACTTCAAGGAACACCCCCCCCCCATCTCTCTCTCTGAGACAGAATTTCTCTGTGTAGCTTTGGAGCCTGCCCTGAAACTTCCTCTGTATACCAGGCTAGCTACGAACTCACAGAGATTGCCCTGCCTCTGCTTCCCAAATGCTGGGAATAAGGGACATGCACCATCACCCCTTGGGGAAACTTCTCTTTTCAACAGAAACCACTGCAAAAATCCACAACTAACCAAAATGTAGAGTTATGGAGATAAGACCCGCTGGATACATCTGTAAAACACTCTTGAACCTAAAGCTCAAGCATCATTTTTGAAGAGGGGGTATAATGATTAAAAGAGGCAGAAGACCGGGGATTTTGTTGTGAGATTGTGTCCCTTAGTGTATTTGTTGGGATTCTCTAGAGTAACAGAACTGATAGAATGAATTTATATATTCTTATATATAATGGGGATTTACTGGATTGATTTTAAGTTTGCTGTCCAAGTAATCCAACAAGAGCTAGATGTGACTAAACAGTTCAAAAATAGTAGTACTTAGCACACAAGGCTGAATATCTCAGCTGGTCTTCAGTATATGCTGGAATTTCCAAAGAAGTAGCCTCCAGTGCCAGTGAAGGAATGGATGTGCTAGGAATAAAATGAGATAACAAACAGACAATGAGCAAAATGATTGTAATTTCCAGGTCCTTATATAGGCTTCCAACAGAAGTGACCCAGATTAAAAGTGTATCTTCTAACCTCTCTATCCTGATCAAAGCTGTGTGTCCTTCAACCTGAAGATGTGGATTAAGAGTATTTGTCTGCCTATCTTAAAGTTCAAGACTGGAAGTGTATTCAGTCACATCAAAACAAACAAAAATAATCTCACAGGTGTGTCCTCCATTTTTGGATTGTATTTCATTTCAGATGTAGTCAAGCTGACAGCTAAGACTAATCATCACACCTAGCAATGAGAGAAGCGTTGTGTATAAATATCACCAACATGACCTCCCAGTTGTGAACTGGACAAAAACAAGAACAATGGACATGCCAAAGTGGATGGGGAAAAGCCCACAATGCCTCAACCCTACCCAGAAAATTACAAGCAACTGGGGGATGTTGGAAGCAGGAGAAATAGTCTCCTGCAGGAAGAGCACACCAATAGGCTGTTCAATACCAAATGGTCAGCACTGAAAGTATACCAGTAATATATGTATTGAGTAGGTTATTTACAAATATATACGTGAAGACATAGACATATATGTATGCAGTAACACTTAATGAAAAAGACACCATGATTTGAAAGTTAGCAGGGAGGGTATATGGGAGGATTTGTCTGTAAAAAAGTGAGAGAAGAAATGCTCTAACAATATAGTAAATTTAGGATTCAAAAAGGAAAAAGAGCAAAACAGAAAACAAATGAACACACAACAACAATAAACCAAAAAATAAAACCAAAAGAAACAAAAAAATGTTTTATACCTTTCAGGGAAATGCAGACTAGGACTCCCTTAAGCTTCCATGCTGCCCTGGCTACAATGTCCTTCCATGCCACCCTGGCTACAATGTCCTTCATCAGGAGTAGAAATTATAACTAATGTTGGCATAAATGTGGGGGAAGAAGGTCATACCCTCTGTGGGAGAGAGAAAAAGAGAATTAAATTTTGAAATTCATCTTGATGTTCCCACCCCTCATAAATAAATAAGTGAAAGATAACTATAGTGCAAAGCTGGGCGGTGGTGGCGCACGCCTTTAATCCCAGCACTTGGGAGGCAAATTCAGGGGGATCTCTGTGAGTTCGAGGCCAGCCTGGTCTACAAGAGCTAGTTCCAGGACAGGCCCCACAGCTACAGAGAAACCCTGTCTCAAAAAAAAAAAAAAACAAAACCAAAAACAAAAACAAAAAAACCAAAAAAAACCATATAGTGTAACACAAAGCACAGATGTTTGACACCATTCCTGTGGAAACAATGACCACACCTTCTTGTCCCAGATAAGGAACTAAATGACAAACCAAAACTGGAGCCCACAAAGTTTAACTTGGTGAACCAATGAAGTTTATGTTTGATTTTTTATTTTAAACATGTTTTGTCTGCATGTATGTCTTTGTGTGCCACGTGTATTCCAAGTGCTAGCAGACCCTGAAGAGGACATTGGATGCCCTTGAGTGCAGTTACAGATTGAGTGCCCATGTACTGGGGTGCTGGGAATTCAAAGTGTGTATTCTGAAAGAGCAGACAGTGTTTTTAACTACTGAGTCATCTCTAAAGCTTAGTGGACTCATGAGTTTTATTGGGGTGACTTACAAGAATGTGGGTGAAGGATTACTTAGGGAAGCACAACAGACTCTATGACAGCTGCAGCACCCTGTGAGGGTCATGGCTAATGAAGCTGGAAATGTGGGGTTCAGTGCATAGCTTGCAGGCAGCTCAAGGGTGGTTGGAAGTATCTTTGAAGCCACTCACTACCTCTACTAGGCAACTTGTCTTGTCTGGTACGGTCAGCTTGACTGGTGTTTGCCTGATGGCTAATTTGAGCAACATCTGTGCAGCTCAGCTTGTCTGACAGTGACAGCGGTCCTTACCACTTATATGTGCTTGAGGCAGAATGACACTGGTAAATCTTCTGTTTCAGTGACTCTCTGAAGCTATTGTCTATTTCAAAGCTTCAGGGCCTTCTCTGTAGGACTCAATTTATCATCTCCCACAGAGGATTCCATTTCTTTACCTCTCTTTAATATTCTGTATTTTAAGCCGTTTTCTCCGAGATGGAGGAGATTAACCTCAGAAGAAACTGATACACAATAATCACTCCTGAGATGAACTCCAAGGACTTGCTATCTTACCAATGAGCCCTTGACAATCATATTCATTGCTGCTTTAATGACAGTATCTAGCATATGGAATCACCTCAGATGTCCATCAACTAACTGATCATAGGTAAGTGAAAATGTGATAAACATGTACAAAGGTATATTATTTAGCTGCAAATATAAATGAGAGTGTAGAATCTGGATGTAAATGTAGGTAACTGTGTGGAGGCCTGAAAATGTGAGCCTATTTCCACCTTGTCTGAAGGCCATGAAAGACCCAGATGAATCCAGACCCCTCTAGCAGGAAGAGAAGAGCCGAAAATCTAAGATTAGCTGGTTCAGTGACTCTGTTTCAGGAACTAGCTGAAGATAAAGTTATATTGTAATCTTGAGAATAATCTTGAGAAACCTGCTTGTGATTATCACTGGTATTTTCAGAATTTTCAATGATCACTGGTATTTTCGGAATTTTCCAGTGACACCCTCCCTACCCCCCTTTGGATTACTGGGCTGTGGTTTCTTCTCTTAAATACCCCTTCTCCCAGCTACTTGGGGTAAAACTTCTCCTCTGCGTGGGTTATGAGTCTTGACCCCAGTGCTGGTACCTGTCAATAAACCTTGTGTGATTGCAGCAAGGACAGTCTCTCATGAGTTACCGGGGGGGGGGGGGGGGTTGTGTTATCTCGACACTTAAGTGAGAGTCTCCCCACACTGGGGGTCTTTCAGCCAGAGAGTGTTAGCTTGTTTAAAGTTTTTGGAAACAAGTGTGTCTACACAACCTGTCCTAGGGTATAGTTACTTGATCTTTTTGACATTAAGATGGCCCATACAGGTAGATCCATTCCACCTTGACCAATAGGACATTCAAGCATACTTCTGCACCTCCTCTTGAAATAGGAGGTTTGAACTTGTGAGTGGCTACCTTCAGGATATTTGGTCTAGGGTGGGTTTACTGACTAAACAACAGAATTTTTTTCTCATGGATTAATGACTTTTGATGGCTCAAAGTATTGAAGATAATAACTGTTCAAATTGTTCTTTGTATCATGGTAAAGTAGTCTTTTGTCTTCTTCCCCCTGTTGTATTGGGGTATAGGAGGGTATTGGAGTATGGAAAATTAAATGCAATCAAATTTTATTCACTGGAACTCCCTCCCAGCACTATTCTATGTTTTTTGTTTTATTATTTTCATTTGTGTCTTCGTCCTTTTTTTTATATTTTTCTAATCCCCAGGACCCTACCATGGTAAGTGGTATTTTTGTCAAAGTTGGTCTCTGACATAACTGGAAAATAAGATGAGAGCTGCTACCTAGTCCCTAAAGGCCAAACATAATGTGTTCTCTCATATGTGGGTTGTAGTTTCAAACGTTTTGTTTTGTGCATTCAAACAACACTGCATGCAGAAGCTAGGAAGCTAGAGAAGGACGTTAGTGGGGAGATGCAGGAAGAGAGAATGTATAATAGAATAGAGGTGATATAAAATTAGAGAGTGAGAAGCCTGTGAGAAAAAGATGATTAAGTATGTAGTGGAGTCGTGGGAAGAGACGGGGCTAATTAAAGGTCAGTTCAGGTGAGATGTCCATGAGGAAGCTATGTGGCAACCTATCAATTTGTAACCCAAGTAAAAAAGTATGATAAGAGGGGATAGTAGAATACATGTAGTATAAATGAACAGGGTATTGGATAACGTGTGCTAAATGTTTAACTCAGGATAGACGAAATTACCTGGCACTAATGAGAAGGAAACAAGGAACACACAACAAATCCGTTTTGGATTTTATTATAGGGGCTGTGCACAGGCCTGGGAAGTCAGTGTGCAGAGAGAGAGGGAAAGATGGCAATCCAGCTTTTAAAAAGCTGCCTAGCACATGCACACAGGGGGTTGACATGGCTACGTCATATGCAGATGATGGGACTCATGCATGCGCACAGGGCTTAGCTGAGTCATACATGATAATGCAACCACCCATGTGCGCAAGGTCTTAGCTGAGTCATGTGTGGATGATGCAAACCACGCATGCGCACAAGGGCTTAGCTGAGTCATAAGTGGATGATGTAATTCATAGTATGTGGGTCATACAGGGCCCTTTAACATCCCTGGGGAAGCCATTAGGCATTTCTGCCTGAGAGCTTATCTGCACGTGCATGACTCCTAGAACCCGGAAGTATCACCCTTATGTGGCTGATATCATTACATTCCACACTTTTGTTTATTATAAAAATTTGAAGAATTTGTGGCCTTTAATGGGTGGGAATGAGGTGTTGTTAAGGTCTCTTGTGACTTCTTCCTGCTTATTTTGTGGGTGTTGGAAAGTTGAGATGCTTGACCACATCCTGGGGTGGCTGATTACTTTTGTGTTTTTTCTGGGCTCTGTGGAACTGGCTAGCTGGCAGCTTGGACCTTGTGAGATGCTGGAAAGGCAGAAAATTATGTCCGGAAAAAATTTAGATCCTGGTGATTAAGGGAGGAGAGTCCCAAGATGGAAGATAGAGGGTTTTTTTTAGGGGGGAGGTAGAGGAGGGAATTTCCCAGGGGTTCCTGAGACCAGGAATGATAAGGAAAAAATTAAATGATACTTATTCTGGGCAAATCTGGTTCATTTAGGTAGGTCCAATTGGCTCCCTGGAGCTTATGAAAAAGATGTTTGAAAAGAAAGGAATTTTAGACATATCAAAAACTTATGATTACAATGGTATAGTATTGGAATAGAAGACGGTGGGAAGAAAGGAAGGGAAAATTATTAAAAAGGCAAATTACTAGACCCCTTAATGCTTTACCTAAAGTAAATCTTAAGGCACTTGTTCTCTTTAGCATCATGGTATTACCTTAACATCCGGGAGACACTGCGGCAGTCAGTGATAAACCTGTTATGTTAAAGTCTGCTTTGTGAGTTTTTGGAGTTTGGGGCTGTTAATGTCCCCAAACTTGTTATTGTTTCTTACTACCTGGAGTTTTGGCAATCCTTGTATCTCCAGCTCTATGTTTAATGATGATCTCTGCAATAACAGTTGAGTGGTTAACTGGAAATTTAAGAATGACATTGGAGATATAGAAGTTGGTAAAGCAAATAGGAGAAAGAGGAAGATGGGGAGTATATGGAGCTTTTGGCACAGAAGAGTTGAGTGTGCTGATGAGACTTTTATTTTTCTGGAACTGAAAAAAGAGTGGCTGATCTTGGTGCTGTCTGGAACTTAAGGGAGCAGGGCCCTGTTTGAGTTACTGTACATGAGGGAGTATCTTGAGCTGGAAGAGTCAAAGGTTTAAGGTGAGACAAATGGATGCAATGAGGAAGTCCCTCGAGCTCGGCAGCAATGGGAGTTACAAGAATTACTTAAAAGGGGCCCTGACATTTAGGGGAAAAGGGTGAAGGGCGTTGGTCTGGGGGAGAGGATAGTACTTGATCCCCTATTTTAATCAGCAGTGGGCGTAAATTGGTACTTGGTTGAGGTAATGAGTAGTCAGTAAAATCCCATAATAGGGATTTAAGATGGGATAACAGTGGAGTAAGCAGGTGATCAGGAAGGGGAGAGGTTTTACGTGAGAGGCTGGGGGTTAAAACCAGCTTCTCACACATGCGTTCAAAGGGCAAGATGAAAAGGGGGCTTTTGAGGAGAGCCCTAAACCCAGGAAGGGACAGAGGCAAAAGTTTTACACAGTCGAGTTGAAGCTCCTGTGACATCTTAACAAGAATATCTTTTAAGGAACAGTTAGTTTGTTCTTCCTTCCCTGAAGACTAAGGGTGGTATGGGATATGAAAATGCCAGGGAATGTTAAGAGCCTTAGACAAAGTTTGAGAAATCTGGGAAGTAAACTCTGGGCCATTAAATGACTGAAGAGAGGTTGGGATTCCAAACTGGGGGATGACTGAAGAGAGGTTGGGATTCCAAACTGGGGGATGATTTCTCAGAGAAGAACATCAGAAACTGTCTGGGCCCTCTTGTTATTGGTGGGAAGTGCTTCAATCCACCCAGACATGGTGTTCACCAAAACCAGGAGATATTTAATTCATCTGACTGTGGGCATATGAATAAAATTGAGCTGCCAATCAGTTCCTGGAAGGGAGTCCCTGGACTGGTGGATGGGAAAAGGGAAGCTATGATATTTGGTCTTGGGATCTGACTTTTGACAGATTTTACAAGAGGCAGTGATAGCTCTTAAGTAAGAGCTTTTAAGAACTCTAGGTCCTCAGGGGTGAGTTGGAGGTGAACCTTGACAAAATGAAACAGAGCCTTGCAATTAGGATAAAAGAGCTGATGTAGGTAGGGCAGAATTTGCTGGGTGTCAGTGGGTGTCTTCAAGAATGTGGGGTGTATAGTACAAACCCCCTGAGGTGGTTGAGGTAGGTTTGGGCTCTCGAATGCTGCTGTTCTAGTTGCTTGGTCAGCCTGGTTATTTCCCTTGGAAATAATAGAGCTGTAGGTCTGGTGAGACCGACAGTGAATAATTCCTATAGCTTTGGGGGGATGGGTGGCCTTTTAACAAGTCCATAATGTAACCTGAGTTAGTTAAGGATCCTCCTTTCATCGTAAGAAGCTCACATTCCTTCCAGATAGCTGTGTGGTACAGGAGGATATGAAAGCCATATTTGGAGTCTGTGTAAACATTTAAAGATTGTCCCTATGCTAACTGGAAGGCACAGGTGATGTGTATTAACTCAGCCTATCAATTAGTGGTATGGGCACGGAGTGCCTGTGCCTCCACTACCCAAGTATCTGACACGATGGCATAGCCTGCTCTATGGGTCCCTTCACATAAAAAGGAGCTGCCTTCTGTGTACCAGGTGTAAGTGGCCTGGGACAGTTTGCCCTCCTATATATGTGAGGGGTGGGACAGTAGATCCACTAAGGTTTCTATGCAGGAATGAGATGGAGAATAATTAATGTTAGGTTGGGATAGGAGATTTGAGATATTAAGGGGTGAGGAGCATTGGAAAGTGAGTGTGGCATCTTCTACTAATGCCACCTGGAGGGAAAGAAACTAAGGAAGGGGGGGTAAGGTTTGTAAGCCTTTGTAAGTTAAGATATGGCACAGATTGTGGTGGGAGAAGACAGTGGTGGGTGACCCAAAGGTTAGTTTCTTTGGCTCACAAATCAGAAGCTTAGTGGCCACTAAAGCACACATGCAAGGTGCCCAGCACTGAGTGGTGAGGTCCAGCTTTTTTGACAGGTATGCTACAGGTGCAAAGGAAGATTCCAGCTAATGTCCTAGGACCCCAAGGACATATCCCTCCTTCTCTGTTACATAGAGGGAGAAAGGACAAGTTAAATCTGGGAGGTGAAGAGCTGGAGCCTAGATAAGGGCTTGCTGGAGTCTCTGGAAGGGTTTAGTAATGGAATGGAGAAAGGGATGCAGAGAGCTGAGAGCTGCCTCATATAAGGGGAGGGCAAGGAAAGAAAAAGAGGGGATCCAGGAATGCAGGAAGCCAGCTATTCCTAGGAATGATAAAACCTCTTCTCTTGTAGAAGGAACTTCAAGGGACTTAATTAGCTTTTTTCTGTCTAGGGTACTAGCTTTTTGGGTTGGGGTAATAATTAATCACAAGTAAATGACCTGAGAGGTAGATAGTTGGGCCTTAGCTGGTGAGATTCTATAGCCCTTTTTGGACAGGAAATTTAAAAGAGCAGCGGTATCAGTTTTGCTGATCTCCAAGAATGGACTGCAAAATAAAATATCATCTACATACTGTATGAGTTTAGACATAGGGAGAGACAGTGAGAGTAGATCAGAAGCTAAAGCCTGATCAAATAGGTGTGGGCTGTCCCAGAATCCCTGGGAAAGGATGGTCCAGATGAGCTGTGTGGAGAGATTAGTGTTAGGGTCAGTCCAGGTGAAGTCAAAGATATTTTGAAATTGAGAGCTGAGAGGAAAGAGAAAAAGCATCCTTGAGATCCAGAACTGAGAAGTGGGAGGTTCCTGGAGGGATAGTGGAAAGAAGTGTGTAAGGGTTAGGCACTAAGGATGAAGAGGGACCACTGCAGAGTTAATGAGCTGAAGGCCTTGAACCAGACAACAGGTTCCATTAGGTTTTTTAACAGCAAGTATAGGAGTGTTAAATGGAGAAGAGGTGTGGTGAAGTAGCTTTTTTCTTAGAAGGTGAGAGATAATAGGCTTAAGTCCCCTAAGACTCTGGAGAGAGAGGGGGTACTGAGCTTAGGTAATGTACTTAGTAGTGTCATGTAATTGGATAACGATGGGGTAATGGTGTTTAGCAACAGTGGGGTTTTGGGTGTCTCAGACTTGAGGGTTCACCTGAGAGGCTGGTAGAGGAAAAGACACATTGGAGCTGGGAGGTTGGGAGGAAAGAAAGAGAAGAGGGGAGCTTCTGGCAAGTCTGGGGTAAGGTGAATGGAAGAAACAAATGAAATGGAAGCTCCTACTTTTGCTAAAAAAAAAAAAAAAACTTCCCATAAGAGGTACCAGGCAGGTTGGCATGACTAAAATGAATGAGTGAGATAAATACCCCTAATAATACAATTACGTTGTGGGGTCTGATGAGGTAGATAAGACTGCCCCACTACCCCGACAATAGGTGTGAGGCCCTGTCCTCCCTGTTCCTTGAGGCCAAAACACAGGATGCAAGTAATGCTTACGCTAACCAGCTAAGCTTCCTGCTAGTGCTTGCTTCTGCTACTGCCTGGTACAATAGCCTGAGGGGTCTATTTCACTTTAAAATGGTAATTTCTCAACCTGCCTGAAAGAAGCTCAGGCGCCAAGGCCCATCTACCCTGTCTGACACTGCCTTGCATCCTTGACCACCTGCCTGAGGAGAAGCTCTCACAGGCACCAGTTTCCCCAGCCCCCTCTGGGTGGGAGGAGTTTTTCTTTACTGGGGCTAAAAGTATTTAACCCTGGATTAATAAATGGGGCATTCTCTTCTTGAGGATGACTCGAACTCTGTATCCGTGTGTGTGCGTCTTGTGTTTTAAACCCTAGGACAATATGGAACTTGTGGGAGGTGGGTGGCGTGGAATGGCAACCCCCACAAATAGGGAAACTAGAAGGAGAGGTAGGCCCCCAGAATCCCCTCAGTACCAAATATGTGACTCTGGTGTCCAAGAGAAAGGAGATGGACCATTATGATGTTTACTGTGATGTTTACCCGTGGCTCCCTGTTACAGATGATGGCTGTGGTCAGGTCAAAGGAGCCCGGGCAGCCTCATTCATCCATGGCTGGACCTAGAAGGTCAACTTGGGAATTTTCTGGGTTTGATGTCTCCATGCCACGATGTGAACAAGGACAATTGACTGCCCAATGTCCTTTTCTATGGCATCTTGGACAAGGTCTCATGGGACCAATATGAGGATTAGGGCATGCTTGGGTCTAGTGACCAGTTCTACATTTGAAACATGGGCCTGGTGGGCAAGAGAGCAGCACGGACAGCACAGTTCATGAAGTCTGTCACCTCAGCTGGTCAGGCAGCCATGGTTAGCATGTGACAGTGATTGCGGGCTTTGTCATTCCTCGCATGGTACACCTTAAAAGCCAACTCTAAGAATTCTGCCTGCGGTGTTAAGGGGCCTTTCTCCAAATGTCTAAGTTTAGCCTTCATGTCAGGGTAGCAGTGAGAAAAAAAATGAGTCATGAGTAACTGTCTGCCTTCTCTGGTTTCTGGATCTAAGTTAGTATATTGTAACAGGGCTTTAGTGAGACATTCCAAAAATGCAGAAGGATTTTCCTTCATATCTTGAATGACCTCTGAGAGCCTATTATAGTTTACTGGCTTGAGGGCAGCTTTATGGATATCTGCCAGGAGGCAAGTCAAAAACCTGTCCCTAGCTAAAATCCCACCAGGAGTGTTATAGTCCCAGTGAAGTCCCTGCTTGGGGACACCTCTGCCGCCAGAGGGTGTGTTGCATGTGTTTGGTGAATCTCATCTGCATGTAGTCTGGCCTGCTCCCAAACTCACCTGCGCTCTTCAGGAAGTAGGTTATATCTCATATAGATATCATGAGAGGTGAGATTATAAGACTGGGTAATATATTGGAATTGCTTTATGAAAGTGGTAGATGTATAGGACCCCAGTTTTTGTTCTATATGGGAGAGTTCTGAGAGAGAGAAAGGAACATGTACCCTAATCAATCCATCTATGCCGGCTACCTTTCACAATGGGAGAACTGTGGCCGGCTTGATTTGGTCAGGGTTGGGTTCCATAGCAACACATGAGTGTGTGAGAAGAGGGGTGCCAGTGCAGGGAGGCTGCTGTGGCCAGGCACCAGAGAGGAAGAATCATCCAGTGGGGCTGATGCAGTAGTTAGCGGGGGGGGGGGGGGAGATAGAGATCAGAGGAAGGCAGTGAGGCAGTGGGAAGTAAAGGAATGGAAGTATCTGCCTGTTGAGGTCGGGGAGGTGTGGATTCCTTAGCAGGGTCCAGAGCAGTAGCTGAAGGAATGGGGGTAGGAGCTGGAGGGACATCGGTAGAAGTTCAAGGAACAGGGATGGGAACTTAAGGGATGGCAGTAGGAGCTAAAGGAACAGGGGTAGGGGCTTGATGAATTGGGGTAGGAGTTGAAGGGATGGCGGTAGTTGCCCACTGAGGTTGAAAAGGCAGGGCTTATTACCTGGGTCCAGAGCAGAAGTGGAGGATTCTTCTGGTTCAGATGACATAGCCAGGAACATGTGAGCAGGCAAACAACTTGCAAGGACAGAGGGCTTAGTCTTAGAGCTTAGATAGTAAAAGACTTGGATATAAGAAAACTCCTTCCAGGGCTGGAGAGATGGCTCAGAGGTTAAGAGCATTGCCTGCTCTTCCAAAGGTCCTGAGTTCAATTCCCAGCAACCACATGGTGGCTCACAACCATCTGTAATGGGTCTGGTACCCTCTTCTGGCCTACAGTCATACACACAGACAGAATATTGTATACATAATAAATAAATAAATAAATAAATATTTTTTTTTAAAAAAAGAAAACTCCTAAACTCCTTCCATTTGCCTGTGTGCTGACAGTAGTTAGAAAGTTCTTGTAACATACTGGGATCAAAGGTGCCATTAGGTGGTCACTTGATTGGTATCTAAATTGTAATGAGGTCTTTTTTTTTTTTATAAAGATGGACAAGTGTGGGAATCTGTAAGTAGGGCATTAAGGCCTGGAGTTTTAGGGCCTCTAAAAGGCATCCCAGGACTTGGATGGCTTGCTACCCATAGCTGAAACCATGAAAACCCATAAAATGGCAGTACCAAAAGGCCTATAAGGGGACACCTCCTCTATAGGTGGGGTATAAATCAGTGGGAAACACCACTGAACCTATAGGAGAGCCCCTCTGCCCACAGGTGGGGTGCTACAGCCTGACTGGATAAGGTTGGGGTGACTTGGAAGCCACAGAGGTCAGAGGCCGCTCTGAGTGGCTTTTCATGGCAGGGGAGAAAATAAAAAGAAAAAAAAAAGAATCTGAGAAACCCTGGGCTCCCAGTAGAAGGAGGACCGACCCTGGGTCATCCAAACATGATATTTGCTAACGGAAGCAATTCAGAGATGAATGTCAGCAAAGGACTCAACCATAGTCTTAAAGATTGTCCTCCCTCTCTCCGTTTCTAGGAACACCAGAAGATTGTCAGGAGCTCAATGGGTTCGATGAGACAGTTAAGCTGACCAGAATGAGAGAAACTTACCAATTGAAACTGGTGATGTGCACAGAAATTGTGCTCAGGCAAATGGAACATGTGTCGCTGTGGAAAAAATACCCGGTTCCAGATCCTGACTCCAGAAGAGGGGCTTGGAGTCAGAGAGCCATCCAAGTCATGGCACCAATGAAATTACCTGGTGCGAGTGACAAGGAAACATGGAACACACAACAAACCTGCTTAGGAGTTTATTAGAGGGGGTGTGCACAGGCCTGGGAAGTCAGTGTGCAGAGAGAGAAAGATGGCACGTCCAACTTTTAAAACTGGCTAGCGCATTAGCACAGGGGGTTGATGTGGCTACATCATACGCAGATGACAGGGCTCACATATGTGCACAAGGGCTTAGCTGAGTCATAAGTGGATGATGTAATCCACAGCACGCGGGTCATGCGGGAGCCCTTTAACATCCTGGGGGCCATTAGGCGCTTCTGCCTGAGGGCTTGTGTGTACCTGCATGACCCCTAGAGCCTGGAAGTATCAGTCTTATGTGGCTGAAATCATACAATATGAAGGAAGAAAGGAGGAAGAGTGGGAGGGTTAATCAAAAGAATGTATGAAGAAGCCTCATGAAATCCCACTGTCTTATAAGTTAATAGTAAATATGATTTTAAAACTTTGAATAGAAGCGTCTCACCTAGGTAAATAATGCTGCTCCCAGAAACTAGGGCTAGTAAATGAAATTCTTTGTACAAGTACTGGTTATCTGTCTAGCAATTACTATCAGGTAGGCCCAGGAGGTATCCCAAACAACAAGTCATTGCCGGTGCTCTTGCTTGGTGGTTGCTGAAGACAACACTTTGGTTTCAAGATCAAGAGAGAGCAATCTTGAATTTACCAGTAATTTGTCCCAACTGGCTATCTTTCATAGGATTGTAATGTAACATAATATCCTGCTGGCCCAGTGCCAGAGGGATAGCAAGCAAACTCTACTAGCCATGAAACCTGCTGGGCTATACCTGGTCTACTGCCAAAGTTTTCACTCAGCCCCTAATCCATCCTTTAGGATACAGAAACCTTTTGTTGCCCTATGTGTATCTTGTCTTGAGAGTTTCTAAGGATACAATGCATATGCAAAACTTGATTTAGAGGAAACCTGGAAAACTGTGACACCTCATGAACCAGGTATTTGCACCTAGCACTGTGTTTTCAGAAACTCCTTTTGGTTTGTTTTGAGATAGGAAATCTTATCTAAAATGTAAATATAGGAAAGAATAAAGATGCCAAGACAAAGGGAAAGTGCTTCAGCTCACCAAGACTAAGCCCCTTGCAGCCTCAGAGGTTCATTCTCGTTTGTTTCTGAGTCTTCATTTCATGAACCTGAGTGATCCCACATACCCACACTGAGATACTTGTGACAGTGTAAGGTCATGTGAGGGCTGCTGGCAGAAAACATGTTAACAGTCTACTTAACCATGGACGCTGCATCATATAATACTAACCTACTGGGCAAAATTTGTATCCTGGTGCAACACTGTCAGAACTCCTTACTGGCATAACCAACCTGTCTCTTGATTGGATTTGAGTCCTGCTGCATAAAGAGGAAATCATGCCATGATCACAAACCAAGGCTTTGAAGTTATAGTTCCAAGGACAGAAACTACTGATGTTTCATTACTGATGGTGTTGTTAATCTGTCATCTAAATATTCATGTTTAAAATTACCACTTTGCACTACTCTCAACCTTAGTGAAAGTAGTCTCCTCCTGCAGTAGGTAGTGGGTAATGCATAGACTCTGGGGCAATTGCTGTTTCCTCATGGCTGAGAGGGTCCTATGAGTCCCCTTTACCTCCATGAGGACCTACTAGCAGTTAATGAAAGCACTATCATTTTATTGACTTGTGTGGAGCAAATACTTTTCTTCAGTAGTTCAAAATGAATTTCTTCAGGCCCTCAGGGATTTCTTTTTTGTTGTTGTTTTGCTTTTTGAGATGGTGTTTCTCTGTGTAGCCCTGGCTGTCTTGGAATTTGTACTGTGGACCAAGCTGAACTCACAAAGATCCATCTGCTTCTGCTCCACAGTGCCGAGATTAAAGGGATATACCATCAGGGCCTGAGCCCTTGAGGATTTCTAAAGTGTTTATGGTAAGCCTGTGATATCACAGTCACAGCCTATCTCTTTATAGTTTCTCACTTTCTTGTTAGTTGTAATGTTTCAGCCTAGTATAAAGATTATCAAAAGTGAACAAAAGATGAGACTTAGAGCATTGTCTTTCAGGTTTAATTTCCTTTTATGTTGGCAGTGTCAGCACTGGGTAAAGGAATTATCAAATTCAATTTATTAGGTGGGAATAATTTTCAATGAACAGAAGATATGAGGATTATATATGGTATACCTTTCTATGTTTTCTCAGAATTAGGAATTTTATGGTATACTGTACAATTAGAGGTTTTTATCACACTTTTAAAGTTATTAGATTTTTTTTTCTTACTATGATTTAATTTAATTAGTTCAAGACAGGGTCTATGTACTTCTGGCAGCCCTGGATCTCACTATGAAGACCAGGATAGCCTCAGACTCATAGAGATCTTCTTGTCTCTGCCTCTTAAATGTTGGGATTAAAGGAGTGCACCACATAGTGTCTTTATTATGAGTTCCTGAATGCAGAAATTTTTTTGTTTGTTTGTCTGTTTTTTTGAGAAAAGATTTCACTATTTAATAGCCTTGGCTGTCTTGGAACTAATTGTGTTCACTAGGCTGGACTCAAACTCACAGGTATCCACCTGCCTCTGCCTTCTGAATGCCAGGATTAAGTTTTGTGTCAACACCACCCAGCTAAGAGAAATGATTTTATTACTGTATTTTGCAGGGGCTGGAGTCAAGGTTTAGTGGCACTGGTTGCCCTTCCAGAGGGCTGGGGTTCAACTCCTACCACAAATATAGTAGCCCATAACTGTCTGTAACTCCAGTCTTGGGTTGGGTTACAAAATGCCCTTTTCTGGCATTTCCAGGCAAGCAATTAGAAAGGCAATTTTCTACGTGTGGCAAGCACGTAGAAAGGCTTGCAAAGCAACTCTTTACACATTGGGCAAAGCACCTATACACATGAAAAAAAACCTTCACAATTTCTATTGCAGATTTTTTTTAAAATATAAACTTTGTAATTTCTTTGAATATTTAAAACTTCATTACAGGTTTTTCTAAGTTTCTTTTCTTTATGTTTCTATTATTGTAGTTTGTCTTTCTGGACAGACTTTCTTTATAACAACAGCCCCCAGATAATAACAAAAATTGTTATTATTAATTATGAAAGCTTGGCCTTTCACTTAGGCTTGTTCCCAACTAGTTCTTATACCTTAAAGTAACATGTTCCATAACCTGTGTTTTGCCAAGATTACTTCTCCTCCATTTTGTATGTTAGATTCCTCCCATGTCTTTTTGGCATCTGCTGCCACACCAGATTCATCCCAAGTTCCTCACTTTCCTGAGAAGTTTCACCTATTCTCTCCTACCTAGCCATTGGCCAGTCAGCTCTTTATCAAACCAAAAAGAAGGCGCTTTGGCAAAGACACATCTGCACAGTATACAAAAAATTATCCCATTGATGTAGGTGGGTCTTCTTTCTATGTGTTGCTTTCATTGGTTAACTAATAAAGAAACTGCTTGGCCTGATAGGTTCGAACATAGGTGGGTGGAGTAGACAGAACAGAATGCTGGGAAGAAGGGAAGTGAGGCAGACGCCATAGCTCTCCTCTCCGAGATGGACACAGGTTAGAATCTTCTAGGTAAGCCACCACCTCGTGGTGCTACACAGATTACTAAATATGGGTTAAAGCAAGATGTGAGAATTAGCCAATAAGAGGCTGAAACTAATGGGCCAGGCAGTGTTTAAATGAATACAATTTGTGTGTTATTTCTGGGGCTAAGCTAGCCGTGTGGGAGCCAGGCGGGAACGCAGCCCGCTGCTCCTTCTACATCCCATAGCATATTATATATACTGTTGGGATTTATAAACAGAAAATACAAAAAAATACTATGTTACATTATGCGAATGGTATTTTTCTCTCAAGTATGAACTCCCTGATGTCTTCTAAGACTTGAAAGATGAATATAGGACAAGTCACAGTCTTTACATTTGTAGGGTTTCTCTCCAGTATGAATTTTCTGATGTGCTCTGAGGTAGGAAGCCCTGATAAAAGATTTGTCACATTCCTTACAACTGTAAAGTCTCTCTCCAGAATGAATTTTTTGATGATTTTTGAGGACCCAGCATGTAGTAAAAGATTTGTCACATTCTTTACAACTATAAGGTCTCTCTCCAGTATGGACTCTCTGATGTATTCTAAGAAATGAATGGTGGATAAAGGTTTTTCCACATTCTCCACATTTGTAGGGTTTCTCTTCAGTATGAATCTTCTGATGTGCTTTCAGGTGGGAACACCTCATAAAGGATTTGTCACATTCTGTACAACTGTAAGGTCTCTCTCCAGTGTGAATTTTCTGATGTTTTCTAAGGTCTGAGCATGTAGTAAAAGATTTGTCACATTCTTTACAACTATAAGGTCTCTCTCCAGTATGGACTCTCTGATGTATTCTAAGATTTGAATGGTGGATAAAGGATTTGCCACATTCTCCACATCTGTAGGGTTTCTCTTCAGTATGAATCTTCTGATGTGCTCTGAGGTGGGAACACCTCAAAAAGGATTTGTCACATTCTGTACAACTGTAAGGTCTCTCTCCAGTATGAATTTTCTGATGTTTTCTGAGGTCCGAGCATGTAGTAAAAGATTTGTCACATTCTTTACAACTATAAGGTCTCTCTCCAGTATGGACTCTCTGATGTATTCTAAGATTTGAATGGTGGATAAAGGATTTGCCACATTCTCCACATTTGTAGGGTTTCTCTTCAGTATGAATTGTTTGATGTGCTATAAAATATGAGAACCTAGAAAAAGACTTGTCACATTCCTTACAACTATAAGGTCTCTCTCCAGTGTGGACTCTCTGATGTTTTCTAAGAGTTGTATGGTGGTTAAAGGACATACCACATTCTCCACATTTGAAAAGTTGCTCTCCAGTATGTATTCTCTGATGTCCACTGAGGCTTGAGGCAGTACTGAAGCATTTCCCACATTTCCCACACTGGTATGGTTTCTCTCCAATGTAGATAGTTTGTTGTAAATGGCTATATGTTGAGTCATAATAGTCATCACATTCTCCCTGCCTGTGCTCTTTCTCTGCATTGTAGACGCTCTGATCTTGAGTAATGCTGGGACACAAATTTAAAGATTTCTCACAGTCTTTAGATTTACAAGGGTCTTCTCCAGTGTGCATGCTTTCATGTCTGTCTAGGTTTGATGAGTCAACGGAGGCATCCCTGTGATTACTGCATGTGTAGTTATTAGCGTTTTCTGTAGTTTCACTTGTTCTATAAAGTGCACATGTAGAGAGGTCATGAAGCATTTTGCCAAGGTCATTACACTGACAAGAATCCTTTTCAGTCTTCTCATGTTGATGGACAAGATCACATATGCAATAGTTCTCTGAAAATGAGTACAGTTCAGATTAGTAGGGCTTGATGAAAGACTAATAATTTAATAAACGACTGTCTAAGTTCTCTGTTCAGATAAGTCAACCAGCAACTACTTAGATATTTTTTTCTTTCACAGTAATTGAACATATTCTCACAAAACAACCTGACAGCCTTCAAGGGTCTGTAATTAATAATAGATTTCTCATCTGTATTGAAAATGTCTAACCTCATAAGATGGATCATGATTGAGGAAATCAGTAATTGACTTTGGGAGAGACTCACTTATTGATTATGTTTAGTAAGCACGTCTCTATTTTTAAATAATTTTTTTCTCCGAAATTGATGAAGGAGTTTAGACCAATCACAGTATTTATACTTACTAAGTGATTGACAATGCAGACTGGTCAGAAGACTAAAGCCTTACTTAAAAGTATCACAGGGTTTATTTCTTTCTCTAGAAAAACACATTAGATTCTTCAAAAGTAATGGATGCAAAGACAGTATTCTAGCAGGCATCAGAGGCTGTAGCTCATTTAATGCAGGGCTGTCATGGGCAGTTATTGCTTATTTCTATCCTCTACTGTCTAAGCACACTTAGACACTGCTATCTATCTCCACACACTGCTGTGTTTCTTAACTTTTCTGGTAGGGTTATTCCAAGTCTACTTGGTACATTGACTCCCGATATTATTGCCCAGAAGGGTGTCTGTCTGTTCTCCACTGGGAAGAAAATGTAAGATGTAAATGAAAACACACAGTAAGGAAGGCAATTATAAAATAATCTTAATTCATGGACTCATATTAGACTTAGAAATTATAAGATTATTTCAATCTGATGTCAGCTTGGTCAAATAAAATTGCATTTTGTACTATTATCAAGCTACCATAATTCAGACACAGTAGGACACAACTCCTAATAGTTACAACAGGCAGAATGCATCCTGGGACTAGGATACAACACTAAGTTAAATGATCAGGAATGATTTCAAGTGAAATTGAATATCACAAAAACATTCTCAGCTCTTGCTTTCTCTTTCACTGGAAGCCATTACTGTTGTCCTGTTCATTCACTAGCCCACCCTGGTTGTGGCTACTCTCTTCTCTCCACATTCCAGGGGAATTTCATTTGCCCTGCAAGGTAGCCCATGATCCATGTTAGAATTTTTAGAAAGAATATAAAAGTCTAATATAGTACTGTGCTCAGTACATGAAAAGTACATAAAGTAGAAGAATCTAGAAATGATTTCCCATTGCTATTTCCTCCAGAATCTTCTGCATATTTAGAGAGAATTTTCAGATCACCTATTTTTTTTTCTCTCTCACAGAACCATGTCATGTACAATGATGGATTTGGAACTTTAAGATATATATGGAAATATTATATGCTACTGAGTTTCTGAATGCATTTTGGAACCAAAACGAAAGGTAAACAACATCTCTAACATGGTAAATGGAAAGAAAAGTCAAATTCCATGAAAAAGTTCTTTCCTACTACCAAACTTAGCCTAGTCTCTTGTTGTGTCCAAGACAGCATACCAGAGTTTACAATCTATGAAGTAAGTACATACAAAGGATGAGCTAAGAATTCTATAAGCAAAATGTTCTCACCCACAAAGACGAGGTTGCTATAATTCTCCAACATCACATCAAGGTACAAAGCCCTCTGAGCAAAGTCTAGGCATTCCCACTCCTCCTGGGAGATGTCTACAGTCACATCCCTGAAAGTTAACAGACCCTGAAATGAAAAGTTGTTTAATTATGTTATTCCAGGAAGAGTGCATTTCCTGAGACTTGAGGAAATTAGAAATGTAGATGAGTGAAGAGAATTAGTCAAAGCGATGATTTCTGATAGAGTCACACTCTATAATGAATGTTCTAAGTTCCTGAAATCAGGATGACACAATAGTCTCACACGTAATATACACTAACAGTGAACATTTAACGTCTAGACACAATTATATCTGGTATGAATGCTGTGTTTATGTCCTATAGGATCACAGCATCGAAGTCTCAGAAAGAAAATGATGATGAGGAATGTGCTTTAAATGCTATACCTGTAGATCATGGTAAAATAATGACACTGAATCAATTTTATGAATTCTTTGGCCTTACATGATTGTATTCTAACATGTTAAATTTGTATGTGTAAAGTCTAGGTCTAATGCCATTACATTAAAGAGAAAAGGGGTAGCTGTGTGGTGGTGGCACACAGAGGCCGGTAGATTTCTGTTGAGCTGAAGGTCAGCGTGGTCTATAGACTGAATTCCAGGATAGCCAGGGTTACACAGAGAAACCCTGTCTCAAAAAAAAAAAAACCAAATACACACACACACACACACACGTACGTAATAGGAACCAAATATTATAGAGCACTAAAATCCAAGATATGTCTCTTTTAATTCCACACATTGCTAAGATGTTGTGAGAACTATTCCTGTGATTCAATATCTGCTTTTTATAACCAGAACTCAGGAAATGTGACAGACCCCACCAATGAAGCCTACATGCCACAGGAGGCCTCACACAATTATTTATAAAAATGTAGTCCATCTTCTATAGCATTGGGCTTCAACATAATTTTTGTTCATATATTAGAGTGAAAATATTTTAAAAATTAAATATCATAAGTCCATGTGGGATATTTACCCTTAAATAATTGGGGAAGAGTAGAATTGAGAAAAGTGCTACAGGAGATGTAGAATTACTGAATTATAGTGTATAGTTGTAGTCAAAAGGAGAGAATGGTATAGTACTAAAACGAGACAAGAAAGGACCCAGAAAGAATACCATAAAGGTATGCCCACTTAATATTTAACAAAGGAGGCAAAAGTATAGATTAGAATAATATGGCCTTTTCACCAAATGGTGTAGGCAAAACTGGATCCAGGAGGTGCTGTGGGATGGTCCTTTTGTACCCTGTGAGTGTGTGTTGTACTCACTGCTTGATAATAATGCTGTTTTGGACTATGACAAGCCAGGATAAAGAAACATCAAACTGGACTTGGAGGAATAGTGCAGAGTGGAGAGATGCCAGTGAGCTGCTGGAAGAGCAAGATGTACAAGACCACAGGTAAAGCCATGAGTCACGTCACAATACATAGATTAATAGAAATGGATTAATTTGAAAGTAGGAGCTAATTAGCAGTAAGTCTGAGCAATAGGTCAAACAGTTTGCAATTAATATTAAGCTTCTGTTTGATTATTTTAGGACTGGGTGGCTGGGAAACAAAAGCACAGCCTCTGTTTCCAAGCAGGAGAATGAAATTAGTTTCTTATCTTTTATTTGTACAAAAATCCATAGAAAATGGATCAAAAGCCATATTTAAATGCTGTGGGACAATGGTCTTTTATGCTGTCACTTGTATTATTTTAATAAAATGCTGATTGGCCAGAAGCCAGGCAGGAAGTATAGGAGGGACAATGAGAAAAGGAGAATTCTGGGAAAAGAAAAGAGTCAGTCTGCAGTCCACCCAGAGGAATCCACATGCAAAGGAAGCAAAATGAGAATGCCTTGCTGATAAAAGGTACCAAGCCATGTGGCTAACACAGACAAGAATTATGGGCTAATTTAAGATGTAAGAAAGAGTTACTAAGAAGCCTGAGCTAATAGGCCAACTAGTTTATTATTAATGTAGATTTTTGTGTATTTCTTTGGGACTGCACAGCTGCGGGACTAGGCAGAACAGAAACCTCGGGCAACATTTAAAACCAGAAACACAGATACTTAGAAAACATAGGGAAAATCCATGAGGACATTGGGATAGGCAAGGACATATTGATTAGAAAGAACAGCAACAGCATAGGAACTGACCTAAGTATCAACAGATGGGACACCATGAAAAAAAAATCAGCAGAAATAGTCAGCAGAGCACACAGACACCTGCAGAGTAGGAGAGAATCTATACATGGAAATAAAACTGCCAAACAAATGGGAAAATGAACTGAAAAGACACTTTGAAAGACAAATAAACAAATAGTTAATAAATATTGCAAAAACTGTTCAGGATCCCAAAAATGCCTCCATGAAAACACAAAACTAAAACTACTTTGAAATCTTGTCTCATCCCAGAGAAAAGAACCCTCATAAAACTTTGGTGTATATAGTAAAATGTAAATTAATACAGCCATTGTGGGAATCAATTTACAAATGACTGAAGAAATTGAGGATAAAACAAATGTATGATCCAGCAATGTCACTCCTGGGAACATAACTAGAGAACTCCACATTGCAATCTAGAGATATTTATACCCAATGTTTACTCCTACTGTATTCGCCATAGGAAAGAAATCGAATCAACCTAATGTATATCAACAAATGGATACTGAAAATAGTATACATATAAAATGGAATACAATTGAGTTGAAGAAAAACATGCAATGAAAATTTGCAGAAAAATGGATGGACTCAAAATATGTTATATTAAATGAGGTTATATAGTGTTAGAAGGAAGAAACCACATTTTTCCTCATATGCAAAATCTAGCCAATAATATGTATATATGACATACATACATGTGGGCACAGTAGAACATGGAAAAAGAGAACAAGAAACATTAAATATCAGGGTTGACTTAGGACTGAATGCAGGTAATAAACACAAGTTATAAAAAAGGATATAAAGCTAATTTCTTTTCTAGTTCTAATTCTGTCACAGTTTTTCTTTCCTTTTCATGGTGCACAAGTTCACAAAAATATATTCTACAATGAAAATATAAAGTTCCCTGTGAGGCTGCAGAGCTTCTGATCCCAATGACTACTGTAACTGATAAAAATACATTGTTGGAGGGGGGCCGCTTGTTGGTTCCTGGCTGCTTAGCCCTGAAATAATCACACAGAAACTAGATTATTTAAATCACTGCATGGCCCGTTAGCTCTAGCTTCTTATTGGCTAACTTTTACATCTTAATTTAACTCATTTCTATTAATCTGTGCATCACCACAAGGTCATGGCCTACCAGCAAAGTTTCAGCATGTCTGTCTCCAGCAGCAGCTCCATGGCTTCTCTGACTCCGCCTTTCTTTTTCCCAACATTTCTTTTAGTTTTCCCCTCCTAGCTGTTTCCCTATAGCTCTGCTATAGGCCCAAACCTTTATTAACCAATGGTTTTCACAGCATACAAAGGGGAATCCCACATCATACACTGAACTGCATACTCTTTGGGTCTGGTTAATTTCAGTGTGAAATTTTTTTTTTGTCTGCTTGTTTGTTTGTAACATTTTTCATAATAAAGCTAAAAGAAATAATTAGAAGTAGAATTTAAAGGCTTCCAATGTCTCAAACTATAACGTTTCTACAAAAGAAAGGGGAACATGACCACTGACCTGGGGCCTGCTTACTGGAGAATCAACCATTTCTTTTTGCTTCTCTTCTTTGAGTTTCTCTTTTAGGAACAATGAATATACATGGCTTGTTGGCCTTTCATATAAGGAGGAAAAAAGAAAAAGTAAAAATTAACACTGAGAGTGGTTAAAGAAAATGTCAAATCACTTGGAAAGACCCAAGAAACAAAATATGACCAGGTGTCTAGTCAATAATCCCAAATTCAGGAGAGCAGGGAACAACATTTGAAGCTTGGGGAGAAAATCACTGTCAATCATATTGTTTCATCTAGAAAAACTCTACCTTAAAATTGATGGAAATGAGGTGGGCAGTGGTGGTGTACACCTTGAATCCCAGCACTCAGCAGGCAGAGGCATTAACACTAAATGTAGAGAATGTAATAGAATACCAAAAGATTCTGAAAATAATAAGTAAACCTACAGGTACTAATTTTGATTATTTTGTAAAACATGAAAGTCAGAAATGAAAACCAATTAATATTGTTATGAAGACATGACTAGTGACATCAATGAAAAGGACAGCATCACTCACATGCACACTCAAATAAAATTTTACCTGGCTCCATTTTCAATTCTTCTGTAGAACCAGTTCCTGTACCTATAATAGGACGATCCTGAGATCCTTCTCAGTGGACGTCTCCAGAATCATTTCTAGTGACACAGAATGTGGCACACTGATCTCATGTCCCACTCACACATTCACTTGAGTCCCTTGCAGTAATTACAATAGATTTAAAAATCAGTGGGAAGGAGGAACACCATACAATGGTGCTCACATAGGAGGTTTACTGGAAGAAGTGAGACAAGGGGCAGAGAGGGGGAAAGAGAAAGGGGCAGAGACTGGTCCCTGGGGATTAGAGTGGAGGAAGAGAAAGAATGAGAGAGGGAGAGAGACAGAGAGAAAGAGAGAGAGAAAAAAATAAAGGGGCAGAGAGAAAGAAAGAGAGAGTGAAAGAGAGTGAGAAAGAGAAAGTGATAGGAGGTGGGCAAGGCCCACCTTTTTAAAGGGAACATAGTGCACGTGCATAGGAGGTGCTCTTAGCGGCTGCAGCTGCAGACCTATCTTGTCAGGACACCAAGTGCAGGCCAGTACATCTGAATACTAACAGGCACCCATTTACCAGTTCTTCCAAATACCTCGATTCTTAGCTACTGTCTCATCCCTCTTCACCTTACTGGCCTCTTTGTTCTTAACAGGTGAGCAGGTCTGGGTGATCAGTTAACCCTGCACATGAGAAAGAGATTCTTCAGGAAGTACCTGAATTTCTAACACATCTACTGTGCTCAGTAGATGAAGAGAGGAATCTAGAAGTGTTTTCCCAACTGTCAGGCAGGGTCAAAATTCCAGCAAGCTGTTATAGGCAAAATTGATTACGTAATGACAGTTTTCAGAGCATAAAGATCATTGGTTATTTTAAACAGGCAGTGACAATGGACAAAGTTGTTTGTTCATTCCATTTCCCAGATGTTCCATTCTGTCTCTGACCGTCCCCACCTGGTTTTCGTTAGATTACTCAAGGGGACAGACTATTCCTTTTGTGAACTGCTGACATTCTAAGTTTGGCACATGTGCCGACCACAGATATCCTGTTCTCCTAAGCAAACGGGATGTTCTCATGAGAGCAGGTCAGCTGCAGGTCCTGAGGGGTTCCTGAGAGTCTTTCAAGCAAACAGGATGTTCTCATGGGAACTGCCGGCTGGAGGTCCTGAAGGTCTTTCAAGCAAAGAGGATGTTCTCACGGGAGCAGGCCAGCTGCGGGTTCTGAGGGGGGTCCTGAGGGTCTTTCAACCCAAGACGATGAAAGTCTCACACCTCTCAAAGGCACACCCGCTTTCCGAGCAAGAGAAAGACACTCTGAGGAGGAGCAAGGGAGACAGCATGCAAACAATTCTCGCCCACAGAAATCAGACTGCTACAATTCTGCAACATCCAGTCTCTGCACAAAGCCCCCAGAGCAGGGTCCAGGCACTGCCTCTCCTCCAGGGAGAAGTTCACAGTCACACCACTGGCTGTCAACAGACCACAAAATAAAAAAACAACAGTTTGAACAGTTGTTTCAGTGAACACCTTTAATCTTAGCACTAGGGAAATGGAGGAGGATGGAACTCTGTGTTTTCCAGGCCAGCTTGGTCTACTTGGTGAGTTTGGGCCAGACAGAGCAACACAATGAATTCTGGACTCAAACACAGTAAACACAGGAATCAAAAAATAACAGCTTCATCATGTGTTCATGGACAGAGTGCTTCCCTTTGACTAAGACAAAAGATTCCTCTAGACATTTTTTTCTGATGTAGATGAGTTATTGTAATTATTCAAAAGATGCTTTCTTTATTATTCTATACTATAATACATTTTCATTGCTTTTTCCTTTTCTTCCCCCCTAAGACAGGGCTTCTCTGTGTAGATCCAGCTACCCTTTAACTTGCTCAGTAGACTAGGGTGGGAAGAAACTCCCAGCTCCATCTACCTCTGACTCCCAAGTGCTGGGATTGAAAGAGGGTGCCACCACTACCATGTGGCTTATAACACCTTTTCTTACTGTGAAAATACTGTGATTTAATATAATAAAAAAGTATATTGTGTTTTTTTAGGCTCTAAGTTGTACATTAAGAACTCAGCACAAAAATACACATTTATTTTCTTTCTTTCTTTCCTTCCTTCCTTCCTTTCTTTTTTGTAGACCGGGCTGGCCTACAAAGATCCACCAGCCTCTGCCTCCTGAGTGCTGGAATTAAAGGTATGAGCCATCACTGCCTGGCCACATTTTTTTTCTATATTTTTAAAGGCTGTGTATCAGCATTAAGCTCTGGCTGACACCTAACTCATTAGATAAACCAGGCTGGCCTCAAACTCAATGTGATCCACTTGCCTCTGCCTCCCCAGTGGTGGGATTAAATGTGTGTGTCACCCAGTCTGTCAAAGTCACTTTTTAAAATAATCTATTTACATCACAAAGTGTCAGATGAAAATTTAGTGGCAGATAAAAGGTTTGCTTTTAAATGCTAATGTTTACAACCATACCCATGGAACTCGTAAAAATTACAATTTCTGATTTAATTACATTTGCAAGCGTTCATTTCATGACTAATACATAAGATTTTTCTGGGAGTTCGATCCCTAGTTCTGTGTGCCATTCTCTTGAATAGCGAAGAGGTTTAACAAGAAATTTGGCGTAGATGAATGTAAATTTGAAAAGCTCAATACATAAATTCAAATACTGTAGTAGTTTTTTATGAGACTATTTTGACAATTAGAAGATAAATGAAAAAAAGCGGGACTGTTAGAGTTCATGTGATCTAAAGTTTACAGAGGAGGGTAAGATATTCACAGCAGAACTTCAGAGCCTTATGAACAGCAGGGAAACTACTCGCACCCCTGGTCCCTTCCCTCCCGCGTCCCAGCCCCGCAGCTCCTCTGACCTGGAAGGTTCCAGGGCCGCCGGGCTGCGGTTCCCGCCACTGCGCTGCTGACTGCTGACTGCCCCAGGCCGCCTCGCGGCGACTGCGGCTCTGGGGAGTTTTCGCGTCCCCGCGACTCCCGCCGACTCCTCCGCACCCAGGTCTGCACAACGGGATTGCCAACGCGCTGGTTCCCGAGCAACCAAAGGTATTGGCACAAATCACTTCCAGCTTTTCCGCTTCAGTCTACTTCCGATTTTTTGTACGTCACTCCTCTAAACTCCTCCCACTTCTCCATCCCCTCCGTTTCCTCCTACCCGCACTACTACAGGCACAGGAACTCCTACACCCTCCCAACTGCTGTTTCTGGTTGAGTGTTCCCCGCCCCACTGAATCGTCTCTTCCCTGAGTCTCAGGCTGCCTTCCACACAGCTCCAGCTGTCAGGCAGCCCAGGACCCGCTCTGCACAGCCTCCCCTCATGTTTGCTGCCAGCCTAGACCAGACCTGGATCTAGGAGGACGCTGCACCCAGCTATCTGACTCCCACAGTGAGATCAGAATCCTTCTGTTAAAAGACAGTAAGTCTAACCTGCACTTGATTACCAGCCTCTCAGGCTACATACTTACACCAAATCATCATCATCATCGTCATTCATCATTCATGACCCGGCAATGCCCGTTCCGTTTATGACCGTTCTCCAGTTCTTCCTATCCTGCACAATCCTAGATTCACACCCAAGGTTCCACACTCTTCCTTTACTATGTCTATTCAGCGTTTTTTAAGGGCCTTCCTCTTCTTCTTATCCCGAGCACTCCTCCAAGCAGTACCATCTTCGGGTATCTGCCATCGATCATTCCCATAACATGGCTGAAGTATCTCAAGCCGTTGCTGTACCCTGTAGTTTACTTTCTTCTGTAGATGGGAGATGTTTCTTAATGTCATCCTTGTGCATCCTGTCTCTTCATATGATGCCTAGAATCCTCCGGAGACATGCCTTCCCAAATACATTTAGCCACTGCTCTGAGTAGAGTGTTTCATTGTCCAGGTTTTGCAGTTGTAAAGAAGGCAGCTTAAGACAAGTGTCTCATATACTTGTAATTTTGTTGTTGTTGTAATGTCTCTTGCAGATCAAACTTTTACTAGTGCCTGGAATGCAGCCCTCACTATCCCCATCTGCCTCCTGACATCTAAAATAGTTCCTTCCTCCTTTGAACTAAGATTTCCTTCCAGACAGACAAAGTTGACTGTTAGCTTGCGGTTCTGATTCTTGATTAAAATGTTAAAATCCCTTCCCATGTGCTGTATCCCAGTCTTCTCTGTGTTTGCATTCATACCAAGTTTTCACTGAATTCCACCACTCTATTTACCGTGGCCTGCAGCTCATTTGGACTTTCAGCAAGTAGTGTGGTATTGTCAGCGAAATGCAAGTTATTGATTTGCACACCACCTATCTGCATGCCTATGTCTTCATCCTCCAGGGCTCTTGCTATTATTAATTCCAGGAATATATTAAAGAATAGCGGTGAGAGGACACATCCCTGCAACTTTACTATGATTTTCTTAAACTAATCATTTAGTTCTTCACAGGCTTTGACTGTTGCAAAGGTATTGTTGTAGTCATTTTCTAGTATTATGATTTTCTCTGGGTACCTGTAGAACCTCATTATTTCCCAAAGTCCATTCCTCCAAATGATATCAAATGCCTTCCTGAAGTCGATGTAACACACATATAAGTCTTTTCTAAGTTACTCTTATTTTTCTGCCAGTTGTCTCAAAGTGAAAATCTGATCAATTTGCTCCTTCCTGTTAGATCTGAATCCGCACTGGGCCTCTTGCTGAGATTTCCTCTGTTCTGCCCTTGATCCTTTGTATGATAATGGAGGAGAAGGTCTTGCTGCTATGGCACAACAAACCAATGCCCCTGTAATTGGAGCAGTCCAGCTTGTCCTTCTTCTTGTATATGGGAATTATGACCTAGTGTTTCCATTCTGTGGGAATCACTTTGTGTTCCCATATCTCCCTGAAGAGTCTGAGAAGCGCCTCGGCCCCTGAGTCTATTGTAGTGGCTGCCAGCTCCTCCTCAGTGCCACCCACTCCTGGTGCCTTCTTGCATTTTGCTCCCTTGATAGCTTCCTCTATCTCTCTCCTGTCAATATTTAATATTTCTTCATCATCTCTGGTGGTTCAAGTTGTTTCCGAAGCGTTTTTCATTGACAGCATTAGGGTCATTGTACAGGGTGTTGAGGTATTGTCTCCATCTTTGCTTTACTTCCCCTGGTTCTGTTAACAAATGATCTTGCCCATCTTTAATCACCCGAATCTTAGGAGCATATCTGGCAGTTATCAGTCTGATAGTTTCATAGAGAAGATGTGTTATAATACGGAGTCCAGTTTTATCCTTCTTTGATCTTCTTTTGATCTTCCTGAACAGATAGTTGTGGTGTTTTGCTACCTGCAGATTTCCTTTTTGTTTGCTCTTTAGGGTCCTTCTTTCTTCTGCCAGGTTGGTCATCTCTGCAGTAAGCCATTCTACTGGTGTTGCCCTTTTTTCATAACCAAGCATTATCTCTTTTGAAGTCTCCTGTATAACTCCTTGATTTCCTCCCATTTGCTTTCTATATTTGTAGAGGGTTGTTTAATAGTTTCCCTCATCCTTTTTTTCAGTGATTCTCTTGTACTCTCTCCATATAGCTGGGTTCATCAGTTGGTTATGATTGATATTCTGGTTTATCTTGCTTGGTGTGCCTCTCCTAAGTTTCAGTTGAATGTTGGCCATAACAAGTTGGTGATCTGACCTTAAGTCAGCACTAGGAAGTTATCCTCCATGGAAAGACTGGAAATGACCAGCTAGGTCCTCTGGAAACCTGGAGAATTTATAGTTAAGTGTAAAGCTGTCTAGCTGGTCGGATAAAGGCTACCACATGAAGAGGAAGAGACCTGGTCAGTCATCCACATCAACTCAAACCGTGAAACCCAATATGGACACCAAATGATAACAGGCTAAATTTAGATGCCAGCTTTCCATCTCCTACAGAAATGTGACAAGCCAAAACCAAATACTGCAACTGGTCCTTGGGGAGAGACATTACAGGAACTTAGATTTTGAAAAGAAATCACTGTCCATTGCTAACAATCCAACACTGGATTCATCTTGTGATGTACTGCTCTCACCACTAGATGGTGGTCTTACCATTTTTTTCTAACTCAGAAACAAGTTCTTTTGTGACTCATGTTAAAGGTGCTTTTTAGATAAAATATAGAATTTTTATGCAATGTTGAATGCAGAGACTATTGGCTGTCCTAGATTCAGAAAATAAATATGGTATGTGGTACCAGCCCTGAAAACATCAGTTACACCATCCACCTATGGCTTTGGGAATACTGAAGAAAAGGAGGAGGACAGGAAATAAGGGAAAGAGGAGGAAGGGCTAAGACATGCCGTTCTTTAGACTCCATACAGCTGTTGTAATCAGTAACCAACAGCAACTGTACTTACATGCTTTGACCTCACACTAGACCACCATCAGTCTAGGAAAGGGAAAGTCTTACAGGGTTCCATTCTCTAAGTCTCAAATGTTGGCTCTGGGTGGATTGTAGGAAAAGATTCACTGCTGTTAGCTGTAGTACTCTGCTGAACACGGCAGACTCCAACACATAGCTTCAAACACACAGTCTCACACATAAGCCTGGTTAATCTCCGAAGATCCCAAAGGAAAATGAATAGAGAGGAACATAACAGAGAAATTTGTTAGAATTGTAGACCAGGATAATGGAGAGTATGAGCGAGAGTGGGCACTATTTGAAGGGTACATGCACAAACACACACAAAATGTGTGTATATACATACATAGGTGTGTGAGTGTGAAATAGCTAATAATAGATTTCTGTTTTGTTTTTTGCAACAAGGTTTCTCTGTGTAACCCTGGCATTCCTAAAACTAGCTTTTTAAAAAATTTTATTTATTTATTTATTTATTAAAATTTTCCACCTCCTCCTCTCCTCCCATTTCCCTCCTACTCCCCACTTCCCCCTCCCTCTTCAGTCCTAAGAGAAGTCAGGGGTGCCCTGCCCTGTGGGAAGTCCAAGGCCCTCCCCACTCCATCCACGTCTAGGAAGGTGTGCATCCAAAGAGACTAGGCTCCCAAAAAGCCAGTACATGCAGTAGAATCAAAACCCAGTGCTATTATCATTAGCTTCTCAGTCAACCCTCATTGTCAGCCACATTAAGAGAGTCTGGTCTGATCATATACTCGTTCAGTCCTAGTCCAGCTGGCCTTGGTGAGCTCCCATTAGATCAGTCCCACTGTCTCAGTGGGTGGACACACCCCTTGCAGTTCTGACTTCCTTGCTCATGTTCTCCCTCCATCTGTTCTTCATCTGGACCTTGGGAGCTCAGTCCAGTGCTCCAATGTGGGTCTCTGTCTCTAGCTCCATCTATCGCCAGATGAAGGTTCTATGGTGATATGCAAGATATTCATCAGTGTGGCTATGGGACAAGGCCAGTTCAGGCACCCTCTCCTCTGCTGCCCAAGGACCTAGCTGGGGACATCTCCTTGGACACCTGGGAACCCCTCTAGAGTCAAGTCTCTTGCCAACCCTTCAAGAAAAGCTAGTACCTATACTCTTTAATATGTTTCACAAAATGGAAGCGGAAGAGTCATCGCCAAACTCCTTTTATGAAGCTACAGTTACCCTGATACCAAAACCACACAAAGACTCAACCAAGAAAGAGAATTATAGACCAATCTCACTCATGAACATTGATGCAAAAATTCTCAATAAAATACTGGCAAACCGAATCCAAGAACACAACAAAAAAATTATCCATTATGATTAAGTAGGCTTCATCCCAGTGATGCAGGGCTGGTTCAACATATGAAAATCTATGAATGTAATCCATCATGTAAATAAACTGAAAGTAAAACTAGCTTGTTTTTTAGAGTAAACTAGGCTGGCCTTGAAGTTCCAGAGATCAGCCAGTCTCTTCATTAAGAGTGCTGGGATTAAAGACATTTGCCACCATTCCAAGCTCAGAATTTTTTAAAAAAATGAATGTATCAGTCTATAGATTGCTTTTGGTTGTATCATTATCTAGTGGTTTTATTCATTTATTTGTTTGTTTATCTATTTATTTATTGTTTTTTCAAGATAGGGTTTCTCTGTATAATATCCCTGGCTTGTCTGGAACTCACATTGAAGACCAGGCTGTCCTTGAACTCACTGAGATCCACCTACCTTTGCCTCTACAATGTGGCCTGTGCTACCATGCTCAGCCCATTATCTGGTATAATATCAATTAGTACTTAGAGTAAAGAAGCCTTCCTTTCTTGTGTCAAGAAGTATTTTTGAGTAGCAGCTTTGCTGTTAGTTTTTCTCTGAAGTTCTGATAGAATCCTGTCAATCTAGTCATGGGGTTGTTTTAAAGGTGGTATTTTATGCCAGCTTAAATTTAATACTACTTGTAGTTCTGTTTAGCTTATTTATTTCATGTTGTTTAAATTTGGGTAGGTTATATTCACCTGGTATGTTATATTCATCTATTTCAATTAGAGTTTCCAATTTAGTGTAACAGAAGTCTTTAAATTCAGTAAACAAGAGATCCAGTTGATCTCACATTTCTGTCAAGTAGACTGTACAGTTACCTTGGATAATTGTCAAGACATGATAACAGGACAGGTCATAGTGACACACACCTTTAATCCCAGCACTCAGGAAGCAGAGGCAGGCTGATCTCTATGAATTCAAGACCAGCCTCGTCTACAGACTGAGTTCCAGGTCAGCAAAGACAACACAGCAAAATGTTGTCTCCAAAATACAAACAAACAAAAAGGACAGATAATGAAAAACATAGAGTTGGGCAAGGTTAGGCAAGCTGTTTAAACAGTACTTAGGAGGCACGGGCAAAGGGAATCGAGTTCAAGGCCAGTCAGTATTACATAGTGAGTATCAAACAGGTGGATGTACACAGTGATATTGTCTCAAATAATGTAAATTGTTCCCTGAGAAAAGATTTCATGATACCAGAAGTACCATGTGAACTTATGAACCACATCAACTGTCATTCTGGCACAATAGACATAAGAATGTAGTAGTGGCATGCATATCTTGGTGGAAAGCAACATCTCTTTCATTGAACTTAAGACCCTCTTAACAAAAGTTTGGACATCATAACTGGTATTGGAACTCTAACTACCTACTAATGCTGGTGAAGACATGAATCTTGGAGGATAACAAACTACCACCACTTTACTAAACCATCATCTAACAAACAACTAAATATTTTTCCTTGTACTCACAGAAAAGTTTAGTCTTTACCGCTCATCAAGGAAATACCTCTTTTCAAAGGGTTCCACTGCAAAAATCCACAACTAATCAAAATGCAGAGTTTTAGAGTCCAGGCCCATTGGATACATCTGTGAAACATTCCTCTTTCTATGGATTGAACATTGTTTTTTGAAGAGGGGGGTGGAAAGATTTAAAAAGGCAGAGTACCAGGGAGTTTATTGTGAGATTGTGTCTCCTAGTGTACTAGTCAGAGTTTCTAGAGTATCAGAACTTATAGAACATATATATATATATATATATATATATATATATATATATATATATACACTAGAGATTTATTGAATGACTTACAGACTGTCCAGCAAATCCAACAATGACTGGATATAACAGAAAGTCCAAAATTTCAGTTTTTGCTTAGTCCAAAAGACTGGATGTCTTGGCTGGTCTTCAATATATGCTAGAATCCAAAAGAAATAGGCTCCAATGCCAGTGAAGGAATGAATGTGCTATCAAGAAAATGCGACAACAAATAGGCAATCAGCAAAATGATTCCTATTTCCAGGTCCTTATATAGGCTTTCAGCAGAAAGTGTGGCCCAGATTAAAGGTGCATTTTCCAATTTATCTATTCTAATCAAAGGTGCATGTCCTCCAGTCTCAAGATGTAGATTAATGGCATTTGTCTTGCTATCTCAAAGTTCCAGGCTAGAAGTGGATTCAGTCCCTTCAATACAAGCAAAATTATTATCACCAGTGTGCCCTCCATTTTGGATTGTAATTCATTCCAGATGTAGTCAAGTTGACAACCAATAATAACCATCACACCCAACAATGCCAGAAGCTTTGTCTATAAAATCTTAGCAACATGACCTCCCAACATAAGCTGGACAAAGACAAGAACAATGGACAAGTCAAAGTGGATGGGGAAAAGACCACAATGCCTCAACCCTATACAGAAAACTACAAGCAACTGGGGGATGCTGGGAGCAGGAGAAATATTCTTCTGCAGGAAAGAGCACATCAACAGGCTGTTCAATACCAAATGGTCAAATTATACAAGTAATTTATGTATTGAATAGGTTATTTAGAACTATATATGTGTAGACATAGACATATATGTGTGCAATAATACTTAATGAGAAAGACACCATGATTTTAAACTATATGAGAAGATTTGTCTGTAGGAACGTGAGAGGAGGAATGTTCTAATAATATAAAAATATTCAAAATTAAAAATGTAAAGGAAAGAAAACAGATGAACATACAACAAAAAACCCAAACTAGAACCAAAAGAAACAAACAAGCAAGTTATATACCTATCAAGGAAATGCAGACTAAGACTTTTTAAACTATCCATGGTGCCCCAGTTACAATGTCAATCATCAGGAATAGATTGATAACTAATGTTGGCATACATGTGAGAAAAGGAGGTCAAACACTGTTTTTTTTGTGTGTGAGAACTAGAAATCAACTTTTGAAATCAGTCTAGATGGTCCCCTAATAAATGAATAAATGAAAGAAAACTACAGTGTGATACAAAGCACAGATGCGTGACACTTTCTGTGGAATCAACAACATACAGCTACTTATGGCAGATAAGAAAACAACGACAAACCAAAGCTGGGAACCGACAAAGTCTAACTTGGTGAACTAATGAGGTTTGTGTTTATTTTGTTAATCAGAGTGTTTTGTGTGCATGTACATTTGTGTTCCTTGGATGTCCCTGGTACTCACTGTGGCCAGAGGAGAGTATTGAATGCCCTAGAGGTTACAGATTGAGTGCCCATGTGAGGGGTGCTGGAAATTTAAAATGAGTCTTCTGAAAGAAAAGACAGTGCTTTTAACTACTGAGTCATCTCTAAAGTCAAGTGAACCAGTGCATTTTATTCAGGTGACTTACAGAAGCACAAAGGACTCAGTGACAGCTGCATCACCCTGTGAAGGTGATGGAGCTGGAAACCTGGGGACCACTGTGCAGCCTGAAGGCAGCTCAAGACACTCACTACCTCCTCTAGGCAGCTTGTCTTATCTGGTTTAGGCAGTTTGACTGGTGTCTGCTCTATGGCTGATCTGAACATCTATGCAACTCAGCTTGTCTCCAAGTGTCAGCAGTAATTAATAATTATATATGTTTGAGGTGGAGGGTGCCCCACGCTACCATCTCGCCAGCAAGAACCACGCGGAACACTAGGATCCTTCTGCAGAAATAGCTTTAATGCCCCTTGGGAGAGAGAGCATCAGCCAACATGACCGGGGACCCAGATATGAAGGAACCCATCCTTTATATAGGAAACAGTCCTTGCTTTGGAGGTGTCACTCTTGGATTGGTCCTCTGCTCATAATCCCAGATGATGCCTCGGGAGTAGGCGGGGACTCAGTGGAAAGTTACTGTGCACCTGTGCTTTGTTCACCTGGCGGTGAAACCGGGTGCTAAAGCCATCTTGTGGTGGAGAATGTGGTTGCGGTCCCCTACAGGGGGGCACTAGTGAATCTCCTCAGTTTTGGTGACTTCCTAAAACTATTAACTTGTCTATTTCTGAGTTTGGGAGCTTCTCTGTAGGATAACATATTTCACAAGAGTGAAAATCAACTCTTGTGTCAGGACCCCTTTGGGGTCACCTATCAGATATATGTCATATCTGATACTTACATTATGATTAATAACAGTAGTAAAATTAGTTATGAGGTCGAAAGTAAAATACTTTTATATGTTAAGTCACCACAACATGAGGAATATTACCAAAAGGTCAGAATATTTTAGGATGATTGAGAACTATACTGTCTTAGATCATCCTGTTCCTTTACCTCTCATAATATCCTGTGTTTTAAGGACTTCCCTCCAAGAATGAAGGGTTTAATCTCAGAGGAAACTTATACATAATATCCACTCCTGGATATGAACTGCACCGACTTGCCATTTTACCAGTGAGCACTTGGCAATCATGTTCATTGCTGCTTTATGGACAGCAACTAAGAAATGGGTTTGAGATAAATATCCATTACCTGACACATAGTTAAATGAAAATGTATGAGCTAGCTTCAAACTTGTGTTCTCATTCAAGTGTGAAGGCCCAAAATATGAGCCTATTCCACTTTGTCTGAAGGTCACAGAATTTTAGCTTGTTCAAAGTTGCCGACAACAACTGTGGCTATACACCCTGATCTAGGGAGTGGTTACTTGGTGTTTTGGACATTAAGATGGCCATAGAGGTGTATCCTCTCCACTCTGACCAAAGGTCAGAGAATTCAAGCATACTTCTGCTCTTTCTTTTGAATTACGAGGTTTTACCTAGGGAGTGGCTGCCTTCAGAATACTTGGTCTATGGTGGATTCACTGACTAAACAATGGAATGGTTTTCTCAATAATTAATGACTTGATATCTCAAGTATTGGGGAAAGTAACTGTTTGAGTTGTCCTTTGTGTCTTGTTAAAGCAGTCTTTTGCCTTTTCCCCCATATTGTATTGGGGTAAAAGTGTATGGAAAATTAAATGTAGGTAAGTTTAGTATTCACTGGAACTACTTTCTGGTACTCTCTGTTGTTTCTGTTTTATTATTTTCACTCATATATTCTTTCTCTTTATTTATTTTTTTTAATCCTCATGCCCCTACCCTGGTAAGTGGTATATTTGTGAAAGATGGTATCCAACATTCAAGGAAGACTACATGTAGAAGCCATGAAGTCAGAAATGAAGCAGTAGTGAAGCATGTAGGAAGATGGCATGGATAGTAGAACAAAGGTGATATGAAATGAGAGAGTGGGAATCCTGTAGGCAGAATGGCTCAAGTGAGTAGTGTAGTTAGAAGAAAGTAACAGTATGCTGAAAGGTCAGCTCCAATGACATGGTCATGAAGAAGTCATGGGAACATATCATTTTGCAACTTAATAATAAGAAAGGATAGTTCTATAATAGAAGCATATTACTGTTGGAGTCTGTGTAATGGTCTGTCCTGTCCCTTTAAGAGACAAGCCCTACCCACTCCCTACCATGTCTGCCAAGGCAAGCAAATCTTCCTTCCACTTTCAGCCTGAATTCCTTCCTTTCTGTCTCTCTCTTGAAGAGGCAGCTTCTCATCTCTTCTCCTCCTCCTCTCTCTCTCTCTCTCTCTCTCTCTCTCTCTCTCTCTCTCTCTCTCTCTCTTTCTGTTTTTCTCCACCCCTGCTCCTTTCCTCTCCTCTTCTTCCTACTTTCTCTTCCATAACCCATTAAATTAATACCCACTTTCTCTTCATGGCGTGCCTATCCATCTCTGTCTGTCACCAACCACAGCTCTGGTTGACCTGCTGAGGTCTTTCACCTGCAATGTGGCTCCCTGCCTGGGACCCACTGGCCCTCTTGGCCTGCTGCTACACCCCTGAGGGATCCACAGTGTTTTATCTAAACCTTAACAGTCTGAGAGTCTGAAATAATGCAAACAGGCACAAGAGTCCACATAAAGCAAAATATTTATTGAATTGAGCAGCAAAACTTGACTGGCCAGAGCCAATAGTACAGACTCTTGAGCTGACTGTATCCTTGAACATTCATTTAGTAAGTATTTAACTCCAAATACCACTACATCTGTGCCAAGTTAGTTACAATTTATACCCATCCAGGACATAGAGATTAGTGGTTTTCCTTACGTGTTCCATCATGGTCAATGGACACAGAATGTAAGCTTTTCAGTCCAACCAATCAGATTTCTTTATTCTTTGGGTTGGTAGGAACCTTAATATTTTAGAGAATCAAAGGTATATGAGACAATTCCTATGGTTTAAGGAGGTGATAGGCCAGCTATTGTAAAGTCCCAGCTCCCTTAGGACGTGGGAAGTTGAACTATTTTTTTTAACCCGACAGGTAAAATAGATCCTGAAGTTTAAATAACAGTATTTAGTACTGAGTTCCAAACAATATAATATAAAATAATGGGGAATTTTTTGTGAAACCTTTAACTTCAAATGGGACAGGAATACAGAAGGAAGAGTAGAAGGGCGTGGTTGTTTTTAATAGGAATGGTCCCCATCGACTCATGTGTTTGAATATTTGACTATGTTGAGTGGCATTATTAGAATATGTGTTTAAGTTACAATTAAGATGGCACATAACAATCTTAGAAGTAGTAGTAAATAAAAAATGAGTGGGGCATTGGATAATGTGTGCTAAAAGTTTTTTGGGGCCCCCACATTGGGTATTGTCTGTCAGGGTCCAGCCTTGATGGGGTTTGCCTGTTCCAGGGTACAGGCATGTGGATTAGAAATATTAGGCAGATGGAACAGAGATATGAAAGTAAAGGACAGAGAAACAGAGTAGGGTTGAAAGAGTAATTTAGTGAATACTGAATATGCCTGAATTTATTTTCCATATGCTTATATACTCTAATCCAATGTGTTGGTCGGGGGGTGGGGAGAAGGCTAAAGACTGTTTTAACAAGATATAAAGAACAGACAGAACAATTCTCTCTTAAATACCTAAAGCATCAAGTAACTATATCCTGAGTTAAGTATTCTGTTGTTTAGGCAGGACATGCAGTGACCATACTTAACGCCAAGCATCCTGTAGGCAACCACTTCCTGGATCAAACCTCTTGCCAATAACCTTAAAAGGGAAGAATAGGCCTAACTCTCTGACCTATAGTCAAGGTGGAATGTACCAATTTTCTGGTCTCCCACATAAATATCTAACCGGGGATGGGGGAAGAATAAAAGGAAAAGAGTCCAAGAGCTAACCAAAAGGAAGAATGTATGAAGAAGCTTCATGAAATCTCACTACCTTACAGGTTAATAGTAAATATAATTTTAAAACTTTGAGCAGCAGTTCCCACATGGGTGGATAATGCTGCTACAGACACCAGGGCTAGTAAATGAGACTTTCTGTACCAAGTACTAGCTGTCTGCCTAGAAATTACTGGTCAGCGAGGCTCAAGAGGCATCTCAATAAAAGCAGGTGCCAGTGGTCTTGTTTTGCCACCCTAAGTACATGGTGTTGCTGAAAACACCAAACACTTTGGCTTCAAGATCAAGAGAGAACAATCCTGAACTTATCAGGAATTTCTCCCAACTGGCTCCCTTTCATAGAACTGTGAGGACATGTGAAAGTTACTGGCAAAAAAAATATATTAATAGTCTTACTCATGAACACTGAATCCTTAAAATACCAACCTACTGGTCAAAGTGTATATACTGGTGCAACATTGGCAGAATTGCTTATTGGTATAACCAACCAATCCCTGTTCTGGACTTGGGTCCTGATCCAAAGAGAGGAATTCATGCCATGGTCACAAACCAAGGCTTTGAAGTATAAGTCCAAAGACAGAAACTATTTATGTTTATTAATGATCATGCTGTTAATCTGCCACTTAAATATTCATGTTTATAATTATCAAGTTTTACTATTCACAATGTTGGTGAAAGAAGTCTCCTCCTGCAATAGATAGTTGGCAATGAAAAGACTCATAACTGTTCAGAAAACACAAAGAACAAGTAACCATGTAAGACTGGGGTAATTAAAATTTCATCATGGCTGAGGGACAGTTCCACGAGTCTCCTTTCCCTCCATGAAAGTCTATTCACAGTGAATGAAAGCTATGTTATTTTATTATTTTGTGTCCAGCAAATACTTTTCTTCAGTAGTTCAAAGTGAATTTCTACATGTCCTAGGGAATTTCTTCTTTGTTGTTATTTTGTTTTTTTGAGATGGGGTTTCTCTGTATAGCCCGCGCTGTGTTGGAAATTGCACTGTGGACCAGGCTGAACTCACAGAGATCTACCTGCTTCTGACTCTACAGTGCTGAGATTAAACGAATGCACCACCAAGCTCAGAGTCTTGGGATTTCTAAGCTGTTTTTGATAAAGCCTTTATGTCATAGTCACAGCCTATCTCTTTACAGTTTCTCACTTTCTTGCAATTTGTAAGGCTTGAGTGTAGTATAAAGATTTTTGAAAGAGAACAAAAGATGAAACTGTATTACAATGTCTTTCAGATTGAATTTGGTTCTAGGTTGGCAATTTCAGCAGTAGGTCAAATTCAATTTAATTGGTGGGTATAATTTTTTTTGGTTGCTCTTTCAAAGGACTGGGGCTCAATTCCTAATACACACATAGGAGCTCACAACTGTGTGTAAATCAGCCTCAGATGGCATTCACAGTCACCTGGCAAACAAGTAGCATACGTCAAGAGTTATACCCACACACATAAAAAAATTCAGCCACTATTGTAGACTTTCTTAAAATATAAACCCTGTGATATTTTCTTAGATTTAAAATTCCATTACAGGCTTTCACATGTTTCTTATCTTTCTGCTTTTAATATGTAGTTTGTCTTTCTTGTTGGACTTTCTTTAAACTGACAGACCCCAAATTATTACACAAAGACTTATAATTAATTATGAAAGCTTTACCTTTAACTTAGGCATCTTACCAAATAGCTCTTATAACTTAAAGTAACGTGTTTCTAATTATCTATGTTTTGTCAAATTGCTCTTTACCACTCTTCCATTCTGTAGGTCCGACTCATCTCAGCTCTTGGTGGCTTTTCCTGCCACACCAGAATCGTCCGAAGTTCTTCTCTATCTTGAGAAGTGCCGCCTATTCTCTCCCACCTAGCTATTGGCCATTCAGCACTTTATTAAACAAATCAGAAGGTGCTTTAGCAAAGACACATAGTCACAGTGTACAAAAAAACTATCTTGTAGCATATTATGTATGCTGTTGGGATTTATAAACAAAAAATACTAAAACAATATTATGTCACATTATGAGAATGATATTTTTATCTCAAGTGTGAACTCTCTGATGTCTTCTAAGATGCAAAAGGTAGATGTAGGACAAGTCATAGTCTGCATTTGTAGGGTTTCTCTCCGGTATGAATTTTCTAATGTGCTCTGAGGTCAGAGCACCTAGTAAAAGATTTGTCACATTCTTTACAACTGTAAGGTCTCTCTCCAGTATGAACTCTCTGATGTGTTTTAAGATTTGATGTGTGGGTAAAGGATCTGTCACATCCCACACATTTGTAAAGTTTCTCTCCAGTGCGAACTCTGTGATGTTGTCTAAGATTTGAAATCCGGAGAAAGGACATGTCACAGTCTTTGCATTTGTGAAGTTTCTCTCCACTATGAATTTTCTTATGTGCTCTGAGGTCTGAGCTCCTAGTATAAGATTTGTCACATTCCCTACAACTGTAAGGTCTCTCTCCAGTATAAACTCTCTGATGTATTCTAAGATACGAATTATGGGTAAGGGATTTATCACATTCCATAATTTGTAACGTTTCTCTCCAATATGGACTCTCTGATGTGTTGTAAGATTTGACTTGTAAGATTTCTCTCCAGTATGAATTTTCTGATGTACAGTGAGGATTGAGGCAGCAGTGAAGAATTGAACACATTTCCCACACTGGTATGGTCTCCTTCCAATGGAGATTTTTTTGTTGCAAAACTGTGTATGCATGCAGAGTCATAGTAGTCACCATATTCTCCTTGCCTGTGCTCTTTCTTAGTAGTGTAGACTCTCTGATCTTGAGTAATGTTGGGACACAAATTTAAGGATTTCTCACAGACTTTAGATTTACAAAGTTCTTCTTCAGTGTGCATGCTTTCATGTTTATCTGGGTTTGATGAGTCAACAGAGGCATCCCCGTGATTATTGCATCTGCAGTTATTAGAGTTTTCTGTAGTCTCACTTGTTCTTTAAAGGTAAAAATCTTCCTAAAAAGCATCAAAGACTTTTCTCTCTCTAGAAAAACATATTAGATCTTCCAAACTAATGGATAGAAAGCTACTATTCTTCCAGACCTCAGAGGGTCAGATTATTTGAGGCAGGGCTGTCACGGGCAGCTATTGCTTATTTCTATCCTCCATGGTCTCAGCTCCACACACTGCTGTGTTTCTTTCCTTTCCTCATATGGTTATTCTCAAGTCTACTCTGTACACTGACTCCTGAGAACATTTTCCAGAAAGATGTCTGTTTATTCTCCACTGGGATAAAACATGTAACATAAAGACAGACATGCAAGGGAGGCAATTTCAGAAATTCTACTTCATGGATTCATTTGAAAAATTATTCCAATCTGATATTCACACAGTTAAATAAAATTGCATTTTGTACTAGTATTAAGATACCATAATTCAGGTAAAATAAGACATGCCTTCTAACAGATACAACAGGCAGGATGCATTCTGGGACCAGAATACTGTACTAAGTTCAGTGATCAGACATCCTTTCAAGTGGAATCAAATACAGCAAAAGCATTCCAGCTCTTGCTTTCTCTTTCTCTGGAAGCCATTACTGTTGTCTTGCTTATTCACGAGCTCACCTTGGTTATGGCTACTCTCTCTTCTCCACATTCCAGGGCAATCTCATTTGCTCAAGACAGGTGACCAGGCCTACCTTGCATACAATAATCCACATTTTCTGTGAGGTAGCCCATGACCCATGCTAGCATTTTTAGAAAGAATATAGACATCTAACAAAATAATGTGCTCAATACATGAAGAGAACACAGAGTAGAGGAAACTAAGAATGACTTTCAGTTGCTATTTCCTGCCAAAATATTTTAGTATATTTAAGGACGATTTTTAGATCACCTATTTGGAGTTTTTTTTCCCTCACAAAACCATGTCTGTCAGGTACAATGATGGACGTGGAGCTTTAAGATATGTATGAAAATATTATATGTTACTGGGTTTCTGAATTCATTTTGGATGCATAGTGAGGGGTGCATGACATCTTTAACATGAAAATGGAAAGACAATTCAAATTTGGTAGTATTTTTACTACCAAATTTTCCTTAGTATTTCATTGTTTTCAAGACAGCTTAACAACTTATGAAGTAGGTATATACAAAGGATACATTAGAAATTCTACAAGCAAAATACCCTTACCCACAAAGACAGGTTACTGTAATTCTCCAATATCACAACAATGAACAAAGTCCTCTGAGCAGAGTCCAGGCATTCCCATTCTTCTTGTGTAAAGTCCACAACTACATCCCAAAATGTCAACATACCCCGAAACACAAAATACAGTTTGGCCAAGTGATCCCACAAAGAGACTTTCCTTGAGATAAGGAGACTTGAGAAAATTAGGGATTTAGATGAGTGAATGCAATTACTCAAAGCGATGATATCTGTTATAGTCACACTTTTTAATAATGAATGTTCTAAGTCCCTGAAATCAAGATGATGAAGTAGTTTCACAAGCACATCCATGAAAAGAGACACACATTTAAGATCTAGACAAAGTTGTCTACCTGGTATGGATGCGATGTTTATGTTTCATACGATCACAGTATATATGTCTCAGAAGGAAAATGGTGATGAGGAAATGTGCTTTAACTGCTGTACCTATAGATCATGCTAAAGTACTGACAGTGAATCAATCCTGTGTATTTTTCAGCCTCACATGATCGTATCCTAACATGCTCAGTTTGCATGTTTAAATTCCACTCCATCAACTTCATTCCATTCAAGAGAAAAGGAATGAATATGGAAGACAGAGTTCACAATTGAATCTATAAGGTAAAGAATTTATAGGTTTCTTTCCCACAGTAACAAGAAGTGTAGCAACTCTGTACATGATCAATTTTAACATTATTACATAAAATGAAGTAGTCTGTGGGATTACTTATATAAGAATTTCTGAGTCACCGGCAAGCATATAGGATGTAGATTTCTACATCAGCCATATTTAATAAAATCTAAAATTTTACTCAAGATAGGCATAAGGCAACTTAAACAAATAAGAATTTTTTTTTTGGCTACTACTCTATGCGGATCTACGGTGGACGGTAGGAGACTGTGTGTGGGGGTCGTTCTGCAGGCCGGCGCTGACTGACTGTCACGGAACTACCTGTGGTGCCGGGCAGGGAATCGAACTCCGGTCCTTGAGCGAAGCGGTTGGGCGCTCTGCCCCCTGAGCCGTCTCTCTGGCTAACAAATAAGAATTTTAGAAGTTCTGAGGACAATTTCACCCTCAAAGAGTTATAAATATTGGGGTAAGTCCAAAAACACATCAAATAGTGTCTGAGTGCACACATAAGTATAGCAATTGTGGTTACACTCAGAAGTGACATAGATTTCCTGTGAAAATGAATATATTAAATTCTTTGAGAATTACAGTCACTGTTCAGTGCTGTACAAATATAATATAACTCAAAGAATGGCTCAGGAGAAAACTTTAGCTACTGTATCTGAATTTTGTGGTTAGCAGCATGTTCCCTTTTAGTACTTGTGCTGTATTGCCTATCACACTTTAGGTTAGTAGTGTTCACAATTCTTCCTTTATTTCTGTGAAAATGGGAAGTGTTAACATAATCTGTCTGAGTCATGAATCGGGAATAGAAATACAAACCAGAGCCCATTTAAAACATTACAGCTTTAAGGTAGGGGAGTAGAGCCATAACTCTCACAGGAACGGACTAGAGCAAGACAAGCACGGGGAAATGTTCTGCATCAAATATGATGGATTATGCACACCAATTAGTCAGTGCCCTCAATTCCTGATGAATTCCACATAATGCTACATAATGACTCCCGACCAAAAAGGGCTGCACAGTGGGATCCTGTATTTTGTGTGTGTGTGTGTGGGGGGGGGGAGATTCAAGAATAAAATATACTGATCTCTCAAGTTTGGGAAGTTACCCCTGAACATCCTAATCAAGTAGGTGATGTGATCAGCAATTCTCCTGACACAAACAGATATCAGGTGTCAACAAACACATGGGAATGTCATCACTGTTGTGATATTAAACACCAAAGAGAAATATAGGTAGAGTACAATCTGAATCTATGCTCAAGAACATCAGTTTCATGGCAACATCAATCCATGTTCTGCCCTGTCTAGTGTGCTTACATTTTTAGTAGTAAGGTCCAACTTTTACACTGCATTAAAAATCAAGATGTGTCTCTTTTAATTCCACACATTGCTAAGATGTTGTGACAGCTTTTCCTTGTGATTCAATATGTGCTTTTCATAACCATGATTCAAGGAAGTGTGACAGACCTCGCCAATGGAGCCTACATGCCACAGGAGTCCTACACACTAGTGTATAAAGATATAGTTCGATGCTCTATGGCAATTGGGATTCAACACATATTTTTTTCACTTTCCCCTTCCCCCTACAACTCTCCTCCAAGGTCCCCATGTTCCCAATTTACTCAGGAAATCTTGTCCTTTTCTACTTTCTACTTCCCATGTAGATTAGATCTATGTAAGTCTCTCTTAGTGTTCGCATTGTTGTCTAAGTTCTCTGGGATTGTGGTTTGTAGGTTGGCATTCTTTGCTTTATGTTTAAAAACCACCTATGAGTGAGTACATGTGATAATTGTCTTCCTGTGTCTGGGTTACCTCACTCAAAACGATGCTTTCTAACTCCATCCATTTTCCTGTAAAATTCAAGATGTCATTTTTTTCTTGCTGTGTAGTACTTCATTGTGTAAATGTACCACATTTTCCTTATCCATTCTTTGGTCAAGAGGCATTTAGGTTGTTTCCAGATTCTGCCTATGGCAAACAAAGCTGCTATGAACTTAGTTGAGCACATGTCTTTGTGGTACGATTGGGCATCCTTTGGCTATATACCCAAAAGTGGTATTACTGGATATTGAGGAAGGTTGTTTCCTAATTTCTGAGAAACCACCACACTGATATCAAAAGTGGTTGTACCAACTTGCATTCCCACCAACAATGCAAAAGTGTTTCCTTTCCCCTACAACCTCTGCAACATAAGTTGTCATCAGTGTTTTTGATCTTGACCATTCTTACAGGTGTAAGATGGAATCTCAGAGTTGTTTTGAGTTTCATTTCTCTGATGACTAAGGATGTTGAACATTTCCTTAAGTGTCTTTCAGCCATTTTAGATTCCTCTGTTGAGAGTTCTCTGTTTAGGTCTGTACTCATTTTTTTTTATTGGATTATGTGATCTTTTGGTGTCCAATTTCTTGAGTTCCTTGTATATTTTTGGAGATCAGACCTCTGTCTGAATTGGGGTTAGTGAAGATATTTTCCCATTCTGTAGGCTGTTGTTTTTGTATTGTTGAGCATGTCCTTTGTTTTACAGAAGCTTTTAACTTTCAAAAGGTCCCAATTATTGTTTCTCTCAGTGTCTGTGCTGCTGGGGCTATATTTAGGAAGTGGTACCCTGTGCCAATGCATTCAAGTGTACTTCCCACTTTCTTTTCTATAAGTTCAATGTGGCTGGCTTTACGTTGAGGTCTTTGATCCATTTGGACTTGAGTTTTGTGCATGGCGATAGATATGGGTCTATTTTCATTCCTCTACATGTTGATATCCAGTTATGCCAGCACCACTTGTTAAATATGCTTTCTTTTTTCCATTTGATTTTTTTTGCTTCTTTATCAAAGATCAGGTGTTTGAAGATGTGTGGATTGATATCCAGGTCTTCTATTCTGTTCCGTTGGCCCTCTTCTCTGTTCTTATGCCAGTACCAGCCTGTTTTCAGTACTGTAGCTCTGTAGTAGAGTTTGAAGTCAGGGATTGTGATGCTTCCAGAAGTTCTTTTATTGTACAGGATTGTTTTTATAATGCCCTTTCTTAAAGTGAAAATACTGTGATCTAATACCACATAAAAGCATACTGTGCTTTTCCAGACTCTAAGTTTCACATTAAGAATGCAATACAATAAGCCAGGTAGTTGTGGCACACACTTTTAATCCCAGCACTTGAGAGGCAGAGGCAGGTGGATCTTTGTTATAGAAGCACAAAGGATTCAATGACAGCTCCATCACCCTGTGATGGTAATGGCTAATTAATTGGGAAACCCGGGGATCACTGCATAGCTTCCAGGCAGCTCAAGGGAGATTGAAGGTGTCTTTCAAGTCACTCACTATATTCTCTTGTATTGTCGTTCAGTCTCGCCAAAATACCTCTCACCAGGGTAGAGGCATGGGAATTTAGAAATATAGTAAAGGATATGAAGATAAAAATGAAAAGAATAAAATGGAGGAACATATAGGCTAGTATCCAGAGGAAATTCCAGTGAGCACTAAAAATTTGCCTGCATTTAATTTCCAACTGATTAAAATACCCCTGACCCCAAAAGGTAGGAGTAAGACAAAAACTGCATTAAAATGATACAAAGAAATGAACATACAAATTGAAGGTCACAGGGTACATACATGTTTTTTTAAAAACATTTTTTAAAAGATTTATTTATTGTGTATACAGTGTTCTGTCAGAAGAGGGCACCTGCTCTCATTATAGATGGTTTTGAGCCACATGTGGTTTCTGGGAATTGAACTCGGGACCTCAGGAAGAGCAGCCAGTTGCTCTTAACCTCTGAGCCATTTCTCTAGCTCCCATAGTTAAACATTCTGTTGCTAGAACAAAACAAGTCATGCTCACACACTAGATCAAAACATCCTGTAGGCAAACCACTCCCTGGGTGGAATCTATAGTTATCTCCATAAAGAAGCTGGAACTTAGCTGGATCCATAGACTCTTGTTTGAGGTAGGAACAATCTAGTTCTCTATTCCTGGAGTACAAAGTATAGCTATTAGCCACACTAGTTGACAATAACCTTGAGAGAGCAGAACTCTCTTGTCAACACCTAGGTGGGACCTTTGTTTGAGGCAGAAACAGACAATAACCTTGAAGGAACTAGAGGAAAGTTCCAACTCTCTGTCCTTTGGTCAATGTGCAAATAGGCTCACATTTCCAGGCCTCCACACTCTAGGCAGCCTGTCTTGTCTGGTCCATGCAACTTGACTGGTGTCTGCTTCATGGTTAGTCTGAGCATCTTCTGTGTAGCTCAGCTTGTCTGAAAGGGTCAGCAGCCCTTATCAGTTATATATGGTTGAGACAGGAGAGCACTAGTGAATCTTGTCAGTTTCTGTGACATCTTAAAGCTATTAAGTTTCTTATTTCTGAGTTTTGGGAGCTTCACTGCAGGATGAAATATTTTACAAGAGTGAAAATCAACTTCTGTGTCAGGACCCCTTTGAGGTTGCATATCAGATATCTGCCATATGGGATATTTACATTATTATTAATAACAGTACTAAAATTACAGTTATGTGGTAGGAACTAAAATAATTTTATAGTTGGAGTCACCAGAACATGAGGAACATTATCTGAGAGAACATTAGGATGGTTGAGAGAATTTTACTTGTAATGTTCTGTCCTGTCCCTTTAAGAGACCAGCCATGCCCACTCCCCTGTCTGCTAAGGCAAGCTGATCTTCAGTTTTCAGCCCAATTCTCTTCTTTTTCATCTCTCGAGAGGCAGCTTCTGTCTCTTCCTTCTCCCCCTCCCCCTGTCTCTCTCTCTCTGCTCTTCTCTCCTCTCTTTCCCCCTCCATAACCCACTTAATAAATATCCAACCTCATTCTACATGGCCTGTCTATCCTTCTCTGTTTCTCACCCTCTGGGGCTGCGGCCCCCTGTGTGGGACTCGCTCCCCTTCATGGCCCACCGTAGCCACTTGGGCAACTGCTCCATCCCTGTGTGGGACTGGATGCTCTTGGGACCTGCTACCTGCTGCCTGCCATCACTCGGGGACCTGCAACATGGTTTCATGCCCCCCCCCCCGCCCACTGCCACCACTCGAGGACTTGCAGCATTTTACTTAAATCATTAGATTGGCACTGTCATACTCCGTAGGCCCTCCTGCTCATCTCCCAGGGGCTGGTTCTGGAACTGGTCATTTTTTTCCACAACAACCATGTGTTCCATCTGCCTAGGCACACCAGCAGCTTCACTGGTGAGTTTTCGCCTTCCAGCCCCCAACTATATCCTTCACAGCTATGGTTGAGTCCTTCACTGCTTTCCATAGCTAAAAACATGATCAAATGACCCAGAGTCAGTCCTCCCATGCTAGCACCGCACATGCTGTGCAGTGCTTTTGACTGGGGGCCAAAGGTCCCTTAAATTTTTCATTTCTCCTCTATCCTTTCCTTTCCTTTCCTTTCCTTTCCTTTCCTTTCCTTTCCTTTCCTTTCCTTTCCTTTCCTTTCCTTTCCTTTCCTTTCCTTTCTTTTTCTTTTCTTGTGGACCACTCATCAGTGTTCCCTGCCATGGTCTGTCTGGCTTCTGAGTCACCCCAACCAGAGCCAGTCAGCCTTTAACACCCCGCCTGTAGGTAGAGGACACTCTCCTATAAGCCCTGTGGTGTTCGCCACCTATAGAGGGGAGATGTCCCCCAAAAGCCTTATGGTGTCACCATTTTCATGGTTTCAGCTACGGTATAAACCCTTACTCCACAGGTGCCCTGCCAGCTCTACTGGCTCCACTTTTCCTCCAAATGTCCCTGCCACTGCTACTGCTGTCAACAAGATTGGTTGGATCCACAAGGCACCTATTTTCAATTCTAGCCTTTTGCTCCCTGCCATGGCTTGTGGTATGGTGGCTTGGCAACAGGGCAGATCATGCCTCAAGATCTCTCTTCCATACAACATGTGACTGCTGCCATTTTGAGGTCAGGTACCTTACCATCATCTTAACTGAGAGCCGGGTCAGATGACCATGTCCCACCATCTTTACTGGAGTATACCCTGCCTAATCCCCTGGTTTACTTATGTTATTGTCTTTAAATTCCTCTTGCTGACTCTGTTGCATGTGTGTTTTGTGCAGTGGCATGCCTTTTGTAGGGCCCACCAAAGTATTCACTTTTCCCAATTCCTGTTCACTGTGTGTGTGTGTGTGTGTGTGTGTGTGTGTGCGCGCGCGCGCATGCGTGTGTGCACATGTAACTTAAATACACCTGTTTATTGTTAAATGTTATACTTTTCTGTTCATTGTATCTCATTCCAGACTATCAAAGCAACAAGTTTCATGTTTTAAATTGGTATGTACTTTTAAGTCTTTTACAAAAATACTATATATTTAATTCAACCCTGCTTTATCTGTTGAGAGCCAGTACAGTCAAGCTCAGATCCAGCTCTCCAGGCAGATTCTATAACTTATCTATACCCTGTAGAAAGCCCTCAATTTCTCAGAGATCTGGGGAATATAGCATTTAAATATTTAATTATTAAAAATCTTTCCATAACAAAAAGAAACAGATTGGCTCCTAGCAGCTGCACTCTATTTCCTCAAAAAAAAAAAAAAGACAGAAGACAGATGGGCACAAAACAATGCTTCAACTGCCAATCACTGATCACTAGGCAAAACTGCCTTTCATCTAAACTGAAGAACACCAGACAGTGGGCAAAATTGCTAGAATTGACAGCCTAGCTGCTCAGGTTAAGGTAGGCTTGCCTTTCTATAGTTTTCTTTGCCCACAAGATCTTCTGGAGCCTGGCAGGCCCTGTGCTAAACAGCAAAAGGCAAATACAACCCTCAGCAACAATGGAGGACCCTGAGGAGTAGTTCTAGATGCCAATCAAGAAGGTTCTCTATTGCTTTTTATCAATAACTCAAATAAAATTTTATCCTTCTCAAAGATTTCTGATGCATTTTGACAGCTGAGAGGTTTTATCAGTTTAAAAGGACAACCTCACCAAACAATTCAGTAAAACACAAATACAAGTTATTAAGGTATGAGGACAAATACAAGTCATCATATTTCTCTCTCACACTGTTTTTCATAGTCTTAAAGATACTTTTCATTATGCAAAAAGTATTTGTCATAGTCAATCTGATATAAATATGCTGCTGTAAAATTTTCACAAACTCAAAAAATTCTTATGGGTTCTAGGGAGTCAAATTGAAGGATCTACCTTAAACAGGTCAGATACACACATCTCAATTCCCTGATCCTATTTTTTCCCCTAAACTTAACTTTGTTCTCTGTTTTGCCAATGCCTTAAACAGGTGTAAGATACATCAGACATTTCCATACCACAAACACCAGACAGGAACAAGGAGACCAGCTACACTAGTATGTGACCAGCACCCAGGTTTCTCAGGTGTGCCCACCCACCTGCCAAGACGATGCCCACAAATAAGCAGGAAGCAGTCTTGAGAATCTGCCACCCCAATTCCTTTAATCTGTGGTACCTAACTTCCCTCCTTTTTATAATAAAAAATAGAAGGGACTGTAATGGTCTGCTCTGTCCCTTTAAGAGACAAGCCATGCCCACTCCCTCCCCTTTCTGTTGAGGCAAGCTGATCTTCAGCTTTCAGCCTGAGTCCTTTCCTTTCAGTCTCTCTCTTGAAGAGTCAGCTTCTGTCTCTCCCTTCTCTCCTTCCCTGTTTCTCTCTGCTCTTCTCCCCTTCTCCCATTTTCCCTCCATAACCCACTAAATAAATATTCAACCTCACTCTGCATAGCATGCCTATCCATCTCTGTCTCTCACCTGCTGGACCTGCAGTTCCCAGCCTAGGACTAACTGCCCTGTGTGGTGCACTGCAGCCTCTTGGGCAACTGCACCATCACTGCCTGATACTGGCTGCTCTCGGGACCCACTGCCTGTTGCCTGACACTGCAAAGGGACCTGTGGCATGGTCCCATGGCCCGCTGCCCACTGCTGCTGCTTTAGGGCCTGCAGTGTTTCTGTTGCTGTGCCCCCTCGGAAAACCTGCACCATTTTTTACTTAAGCCATAACAATACTGCCTTAGATCACACTGCTCCTTTATCTCTCTTTTAATAGCCTGTTTTAAGGACTTCCTTACAAGAATGAAGGGTTTTTATCTCAGAGGAAGCTGATACACATTATCCACTTCTGGGAATGAACTCCAAGGACTTGCCATCTTACCAATGAATACTTGCCCAGCATGTTTTGTAGTGCTATTTCATTTGTATTATTTTTGTGTTTTGTTTTGTTTTTGAGACAGGGTTCTTCTGTATAACAGCCTACCTGTCCTGGATCTAACTCTTGGAGGACAGGTTGGCCTCAAACTCACAGAGATCTGCTTGTCTCTGCCTCCCAAGTGCTGGGATTAAATATGTGTGCCTCCACCACTCAGATCATTTGTGTTTTAATAAATAAAGCTTACCTGAAATTCAGAGAGTACAACAGCCACATTGATCAGCCTTACAGACCAGACAATGGTGATACATATCTTTAATCTCAATAGCCACACTAGTTTGCCATAGAAACCAGGCGATAGTGGTGGCCACCTTTATTCTCAACTGTAGAAAGGAATAAAAATGGAAGAGATAGCTCTCACTCACAATCTTATGCTGAGATTCCTGGAGGAGGAGGAGTGCCATGTTGGACTGAAATAGAGGAAAGAGGTCAGTGGCTGGCTGGCTGGTTTGCTCTCTAAACTTAAGGCAAGCTTTATTTATTAAAATACAAATAAAATATCACTATAATGTTCATTGCTGCTTTATTGACGTCTAGAAAACAGAATCAAGTTAGATTTCCATCACCTGACACATGGTTAAATGAAAATGTATGCCTTAGCTTCAAATTTTTGTTTTTCCATTCATGTAAGATTATATGTACAAGTCAGAAAGCCATCAATGGACCAGTAGTGGAGACATGCAGGAAGATGGCATGGATAGTAGAATAAAGGTGATATGAAATTAGAGTGCAATTCTGGGGGCAGAATGGCTCAAGTAAGTAGTGAAGTGACGAGGAGAATGGGCCGCGGAATGGTCAGTTCAAATGAGATTGCCATGAAGAAGCTACATAGGAACCTTCATTTTGAAACCAAGTTTTAAAAATATGAGAGGACAGTTATAATAGAATATAGTAGAACACAAATTATTGTTAGGGTCTGAGAGTCTGAAACAATGAAAACAGGTACAATAGTTCACGTAAAGCAAGATCTTTATTGAATTGAACAGCAAAAATTTTTGTCAAGTAGAAAAGTACAGACTCTGGAGCTGAGTGTGTTCCTGAACTTTCATTAAGGAAGTATTTAAACCCCCAAACCACAACATCTGGGCAAGTCACAGTTACAATTTACACCCACAAGGACATAGAAATTAGTGGTTTTCCCTATGTGCTTTATCATGATCAATGGACACAGAATGTAAGCTTTTCAGCCCAACCTATCAGATTCATTTGTTCTTTGTGTTGTTAGAAGCAATCTCAACATTTTAGAGAACCAAAGATATGTAAGCGATGATTTCTATGGTTTAAGGAGGAGATAGGTCAGCTATTGGAAAGTCCTAGCTCCTTTAGGGCTTGGACAGTTGAACTTTTTTTTTCCCCCCACCCTACAGGTAAAACAGATCCTGAAGTCAAAATATCAGTACTTAGTACAAGGTACTTTTACCTGTTAACCAACAATATAATATAGTGGGGAATTGGATAATATGTGCAAAAACTTGAATTTGGGATGGGGCAGGAATACAGAAGGAAGAGTGGGAGGATGTGATTATTTTAATAGGAATGGTCACCATAGACTCATATTTTGAATACTTGACTATAGGGAGTGGCACTATTAGGAGATGTGTTTAAGTCAGAGTTAAGCTTGTGCATATGTTTAGTAACATTATGCTATAAATGAATGGGACATTGGATAATGTATGCTAGATGTTAAACTGGGGATGGGGCAGGAATAAGTAAAGAAGAGTAAGGGGGTTAACCAAAAGGAAGGATGTATGAAGAAGTCTCTTGAAATCCCATTGTCTTACAGGTTAATAGTAAATATAATTTTAAAACTTTGAACGGAGGTGTCCCACATTTATAAATAATGCTGCTTGCAGATGCCAGGGCCATTAGAAGAAACTCCTTGTACCAGATACTGCTTATCTGCCTAGGAATTACTGGTCAGGGAGGCCTGAGAGACATCCGAAACAAAGCAGGTGCCAGTTCTTGCTTTGTCACCCGAAGTACATGGTGTTGCTGTAAACACCGAACACTTTGGCTTCATGATCAAGAAAGAGCAACTTGAACTTACCAGAAATTTCTCCAAACTGGCTCCCTTTCATAGAACTGTAAGGTCATGTGAGGGCTGATGGCAAAGAAAATAAGTTAATATTCTTACCCATGGACTGTACATCATACAATACCAAGCTATTGGGCAAAATGTGTATACTGGTGCAATACTGGCACAACTGTAAATTGGCATAACCCACCTCTCTCTCACTAGATTTAAGTCATGCTCCATAGAGATAAATTCATGCCTTTCACAAACCAAGACTTCGAAGTATAAGTCCAAAGACAGAAACTATTTATGTTTTATTAATGTTGATATTGTCAATCTGCCATCTAAATATTCATATCTATAATTATCATTTTTTCTACTCGCAACTTTGATGAAAGAAGTCTCCTCTTGCAGTATGTACTTGGTAATGCAGAGACTCATAACTGTTCAAGAAGTATTAAGAACAAGTAACTGTGTAAGATTAGGGCAATAAAAATTTCATCGCGACTGAAGGATGGTACCACAAGCCTCTTTTACCTCCATGGAGGTCTATTGACAGTAAATGAAAGCTATGTCATTTTATTATTTTGTGTTCAGCAAATACTTTTCTTCAGTAGTTCAAAATTCATGCCCTGAGGGATTTCTTTCTTTCTTCTTCTTCTTCTTTTTTTATTGCTTTGCTTTTTGAGATGGAATTTCTCTGTATAGTCCTCACCCTGTTGGGAATTGCACTGTGGACCAGGCTGAACTCAAGAGATCCACCTGCTTCTGACTCCACAGTGCTGAGATGAAAGTGATACACCACCAAGCCCAGAGTCTTGGAGATTTCTAAGCTGTTTTTGATAAGCCTATGATGTCACAGTCAGAGCCTATCTCTTTACAGTTTCTCACTTTCTTGCTATTTGTAAGGTTTCAGCTTAGTGTAAAGATTATTGAAAGTGAACAAAAGATGAAGACTGAATTAGAACATTGTCTTTCAAGCTGAAGTTGCATTGATGTTGGCAATTTCAGCACTAGGTAAAGGATTTATCAAATTCAATTTATTTGGTGTGTGTAATTTCCAATGAACAGAAGATATAGGGATTATATATGGTATCTCTTTACATGTTTTCTCAGAATTAAGAAATTTGTGGTATACTGGACAATTAGAGGTCTTTGCCACATTTTTTGAAAAAAATCAGCGGCATTTATTCCATTTATGTCATGCATTACTACCTCATTTCATTGCATTCATTCTTGCAATGAAAACCCTACACCCAATCAACAGTTATTTTCCTTTGTCTCTGTTCCCAGGCTCTGCCAAGTACTAACTTATTTTCCAACCCCACTTATTATAAATATTTTATATAAAAGAGAATAGAATACATGATGTATTGTTTCTGAATTTTCACTCAGCATGTCTTCAAGTTTTATTGATTTTATTACATATATTAAGATTTCATTTATTTTTCCTCTTTGGATAGTTATAATTCTGCTATGTATATTAACACACCCATTGTTTTTTGAATACTTGGAAGCATTCTTAGTAGTAGAATGCTAGGTCATATGGCAATTTGAAATTTTATTTTCTAAGAGACTTTCAATCTTTCTTATCATAACACTTTTATTTTGCAGGTTTAAGGATTCTAGTTCCTTGGCATTATCACTAATATTTGCTATTTTATATTTACTAATATGATTGCCCTTCTATTGAGTAGGTGATATCCCATTGCCATTCTGATTTATCCTTTTCTAATGACGTTGTTCATCTTCCATTTGTATTTTTTTAAAGTTACTAGATTTTGTCCTTATTATGATTTATTTTACTTTCTTCAAGACAGGTTTTATGTACACCTGGCAGTCCTGGATCTCACTATGTAGACCAGGATTGTCTTAGACTCATAGAAATCTTCTTACATCTGCCTCCTGAGTGCTGGGGAAAAAAAGTATGCACCACATAGTCCGTCTTTATTATGAATTCTTGAATGCAGAACATTTTTTTTGTTTTGTTCTTTGAGAAAAGATTTCACTATGTAACAGCCTTAGGTGTTGTGGAACTAGCTGTGTACACTAGGCTGGCCTTGAACTCACAGGTATCCACCTGTCTGTCTCCTGAATGCCAAGATTAAAGACGTGTGGCACCACAACACAGTAAAGATAAGTGACTTATTTACTGCATGTCTCAGGAGCTGGAGTCAAGGTAGTGCTTAAAGAGCACTGATGTCCTTCCAGAGGACTGGGATTCCATTCCTAACACACATAGAAGAGATCACAACTATCTGTAAATCCAGCTTTGTGTAATCTTATACCCTCTGCTGCATTCCTTGCCACCTGGCAAGCATGTAGTGTAGAGAAAGATCAGCAAAGGAACTCTTTACACATCTGGCAAAGCACCCATATATGTGAAAAAGGAATTCACATTGTTACTATTGCAAATTTTTTTAAAATACAAACTCTGTGATATCTCCTAAGATTTAAAACTTCATAACAGGTTTTCACAAGTTTCTTATCTCTATGTTTCTATTTATTGTAGTTTATCTTTTTGGTTGGACTTTCTTTGGACTGACAGCACCCAAACAATACTACAATGATGTATAATAAATTATGAAACCTTGACCTTTATGTTTGTTCCCAACTAGCTCTTATAATTTAAGTAACAGGTTTCTATTAACCTACATTTTGTCAACTGACTCTTTACCTCTCTTCCATTTTGTACATCTGATGCCTCCCATGTCTTTTTGGCATCTGCTGCCACACCAGATTCATCCCAAGTTCCTTTCTTTCCTGAGAAGTTCTGCCCATTTTCTCACACCTAGCCATTGGCTATTCAGCTCTTTATCAAACTAATCAGAAGGAACTTTGGCAGACACATCTTCACAGTATACAAAAAATTATCCCGTAACACATTATATATGCTGTTAGGTTTTATAGGCAGAGAACACCTATAAAATGCTATGTCACATTATGAGAATGGTATTTTTCTCTCCAATGTAAACTCTCTGATGTGCTTTAAGATTTGAAAGATAGATATAGGATATGCTAGTCATTGTATTTGTTGTTTCTCTCTAGTATGAATGTTCTGATGGGCTTTGAGGTGGGAGTACCTAGTAAAAGATTTGTCACATTCCTTACAACTGTATGGTCTCTCTCCAGTATGAATTCTCTGATGTGTTCTAAGATGTGACATGTCGATAAAGGATTTGTTACATTCCAGACATTTGTAAGGTCTCTCTCCAGTATGAACACTCTGATGTCTTCTTAGAGTAGAAATACGGAGAAAGGACATGTCACAGTGTTTGCATTTGTGAATTTTCTCTCCAGTATGAATTTTCTGATGTTTTCTGAGGTCTGAGCATGTAGTAAAACATTTGCCACACTCCTTACAAGTGTAAGGTCTTTCTCCAGTGTGGACTCTCTGATGTGTTCTAAGATATGAGTTATGGGTAAAGGATTTCTCACATTCCCTACATTTGTAAAGTTTCTCTCCAGTATGAATTTTCTGATGTGCTCTAAGAGTTGAAAGTCGGGTAAAATATTTGTCACATTCTTCACATCTGTAAGGCTTCTCTCCAGTTTGTATTCTCTGATGTACAGTGAGGCTTGAGGCAGCAGTGAAGTATTTCACACATTTCCTAGACTGGTGTGGTGTCTCTCCAGTGGAGAATTTTTGTTGCAAGAGACTGCAAGCAGAGGTGAAATAGTCATCATATTCTCCCTGCCTGTGTTCTGATCTTGCAACATAGAGTCTCTGATATTGAGTAATGTTGGGATACAAATTTAAGGATTTCTCACAGACTTTAGATTTGCAAGGTTCTTCTCCAATGTGCATGCTGTCATGTCTATCTGGGTTTGATGAGTCAACAGAGACATCCCCGTGATTATTGCATCTGTAGTTATTAGAGCTTTCTGTAGTTTCACTTGTTCTATAAAGTGCACATGAGGAGGGGTCATGAAGCATTTTTCCAAGGTCATTACACCGAAAAGACTCCTTTTCAGTCTTCACATGTTGATAGACAGGATCACATATGCAATAGTTTTCTGAAAATGAATACAATTCAGATTAATAGGGCTTGATCCAACACTAAACATGTGATAAATGGCTGTCTTCCTATGTTTTTTCTAAAGATAAGTGAATCAGAAACTAATTAGACATTTATCTTCCACCATAATTGAATGTATTCTCACAAAAACAGACAGAGAGGCTCCAAGGGTCTGAGATATAGCAGATACCTCATCCTTATCAAAAATGTCTAATGGCAGAAGATGGATCAGGAAAGTGAGGCATTAGCAATTAGCTGTGGGATGGAGCTCATTGACTGATTATATTAAGAATACATGTCTCTATTTTTAAATATTTCATGTCAGAAGATTCCTGAAGAATACTGTAAAGAAGGGCCAATTCCTTTAAATATTAAAGTCTTACTTAAAAATACCAAATGGTTTTTCTCTCTAGAAAAACATAATTCTTTCAAATAAATGAATGGAAAGCTAGTATTCTGCCAGACAGCAGAGGCTCAGATCATTTGAGGCAGGTTTGAAACGGGCAGCTATTGCTTATTTCTATCTTTCCCGGTGTTAGCTTCACATACTACTGTGTTTCCTAACTTTCTTCATGTGCTTATTTCCAAGTCTATTCAGCACACCGACTTCTGAGAAGGATGTCTGTGTATTCTCCGCTGGACAAAATATGTAATATGAAGATAGACATGCAAGGAAGGCAATTTCAGAATAATACTAATTCATGGATTCACATTAGGCTTATAATTTGTAAAATTATTCCAATCTGATATCAGCATAGTTAAATAAAATGCATTTTGTGCCCAGTGGTAACGGCGCACGCCTTTACCCCAGCACTTGGGAGGCAGAGGTAGGCGGATCTCTGTGAGTTGGAGGCTAGCCGATTTACAAGAGGTAGTTCTAGGATAGGCACCAAAGCTACAGAGAAACCCTGTCTCGAAATACAAAAATCAAAACAAACCAAAACCAAAACAAAACAAAAAATTACATTTTGTACTGGTATTAAGTCACCATAAATCAGGTGCAATAAGGCACAATACCTTGTAACAGTTACAACAGGCAGGATGCATCCTGGGACCAGAATATTCTACTAAGTTCAATGATGAGGCATTCTTTCAAATGGAATCGAATATAGCAAAAGCATTCCCAGCAATTGCTTTCTTTTTCACTGGAAGCCATTACTGTTGTCCTGCTTATTCACGAGCTCACCCTGGTTTTGACTACTCTCTCCTCTCCACATTCCAGGGCTATCTCATTTGCTCAGGACAGGTGACCAGGCCTATCTTGCATACAATAATCCACATGTTCTGTGAGGTAGCCAATGACCCATGCTAGAATTTTTAGAAAAAATAGAGACATCAAACAAAACACTGTGCTCAGTACATCAAGAGAACACAAAGTAGAAGAAACTAGGAATGATTTCTAATTGCTATTTCTTGCCAGAATCTTTTAGCATATTTAAGGAAAAATTTCAGATCGCCTATCCTGAGCTTTTTCTCACAAAACCATGAAAGTTACAATGATGGACTTGGAGTTTTAAGATATATATAGAAATATATATGGAATTTATTTTGGAAACACAGTAAGGTTTGCATGGTACCTTTAACATGGAAATGAAATGAGAGTCAAATTCCATGAAAAAGTTATTTCTAGTACCAAACTTTCCTGCCTTCCACTGTTTCTAGGACAGCTTAACAGAGTTTACAAGTCAGTATATACAAAGAATGATTTAGGAATTCTACAATAAAAATGCTCTCACCCACAAAGAGCAGGCTACTGTAATTCTCCAACATCACATCAATGTACAAAGCCCTCTGAGCAGAGTCTAGGCATTCCCACTCTTCCTGGGAGAAGTCCACAGTCACATCCCTGAATGTCAATGGACCCTGAAACACAAAGTACAGTTTGACCAGGTGATTCCAGAAAGAGGTTTTCCTTGAGATAAGGAGACTTGAGGAAATTAGGGATGTAGATAAGTGAAAACAATTACTCAAAGCGATGATTTCTGATATAGTCACGCATTATAATGAATGTTCCAAGTCCTTGAAATCAAGATGATGAAGTAGTTTCACAAGCACATCCATGAAAAGAGACACACATATAAAGTCTGGACACAGCTGTCTACCTGGTATGGATGTGGTGTTTATGACCCATAGTCTCACAGTATATATGTCTCAGAAGGAAAATAGTGATGAGGAAATATGTTTTAACTGCTGTACCTATAGATCATGCTAAAGTACTGACAGTGAATCAATCCTGTGCATTTTTCAGCCTCACATGATCGTATCCTAACATGCTCAGTTTGCATGTTTAAATTCCACTCCATCAACTCCATTCCATCCAAGAGAAAAGGAACGAATATGGAAGACAGAGTTCACAATCGAATCTATAGGTAAAGAGCTGTTTTTCGCCCGCAGTAACAATGAGTGTAACAGCAATGTATACTGTCAATTTTAACATTACAACATGAGATGAAGTAGTCTGTGGGATTACTTTTATAAAAATATCTGAGTTACCGGCAAACTGATAGAAAAATCTACAGCAGCCATATTTGATATAATCTAAAATTTTACTCAAGGATAGGCATAAGGCAACTTAAACAAATAATTTTAGAAGTTCTGGGGACTATTTCACCCCCAAAGAGTTATAAAAATTGGGGTAAGTCCAAAATAGTTTCTGAGTAGCAGCTAAGCATGGACACGTTAAGTATAGTAACTGTGGATACATTCAGAAGTGACATAGATTTCCGGTGAAAATGAATATATTAAATTCTTTGAGAATTACAGTCACTGTTCAGTGCTGTGCAAATATAACAGAACTCAAAGAATGGCTCAGGAGAAAACTTTAGCTACTGTATCTGAATTTTGTGGTTAGCAGCATGTTCCCTTTTAGTACTTATGCTGTATTGCCTATCATACTTTAGGTTAGTAGTGTTCATGATTCTTCCTTTATTTCTGTGAAAATGGAAAGTGTTAACATAACCTGTCAGAGTCATGAATGAGGAATAGAAATACAAACCAGAGCTCATTTCCTAAATCTCTATGTTAAAACACTGCAACTTCAAGGTAGGGGAGTAGAGCCATGACTCTCACAGGAACGGACTAGAGCAAGACAAGCACGGGGAAATGTTCTGCATCAAATATGATGGATTATGCACACCAATTAGTCAGTGCCCTCAATTCCTGATGAATTCCACATAATGCTACATAATGACTCCCAACCAAAAAGGCTGTATTTGTGTGTGTGTGTGTGTGTGTGTGTGTGTGTGTATGTGTGTGGTGGTGGTGGTGGGGGAGGTTAGAGAATAAAATATACTGATCTCTCAAGTTTGGGAAGTTACCCCTGAACATCCTAATCAAGTAGGTGATGTGATCAGTAATTCTCCTGAGACAAACAGTTATCAGGTGTCAACAAACACATGGGCATGTCATCACTGTTGTGATATTAAACACCAAAGAGAAATACAGGTAGAGTACAATCTGAATCTATGCTCAAGAATATCAGTTTCATGGCAACATCAATCCATGTTCTATACTGTCTAGTGTGCTTACATTTTTAGTAGTAAGATCCAAGTTTTACACTGCATTAAAAATCAAGATATGTCTCTTTTAATTCCACACATTGCTAAGATGTGACAGCTTTTCTTTGTGATTCAATACGTGCTTTTCATAACCATGATTCAAGGAAATGCAACAGACCTCACCAATGGAGCCTACATGCCACGGGAGTCCTACACACTAATATATAAAGATAAAGTTCAATGCTCTGTGGCAATTGGGCTTCAACACATATTTTGTTCATGCGTTAGAATGGATATATTTTCAAAATTAAAGATCAAAATTCATGTGTAATATTTATCCTCAAATAATTGGGGGAGAGTAAAATTGAGAGAAGTGCTACAGGAGATGTAGACATACTGAGTTACAGTGTACAGGTGTAGTCATAACAGAATACTATAGAGGATCCAGAAAGAATACTGTAAAGCCATGCCCACTAAATATTTAATAATGGAGACAAAAAGATAAATTAGAATAATATGTCCTTTTCACCAAATAGTGTAGGCAAAAGTGGATCCAAGTAGGTGAATGAAATTAGATTCTCATCTTTCATTCACAAGTTCACATAAATATATTCTATAATGTAAATACAAAATCCCTTGTGAGGCTGCAGAGGTTCTGATCCCAATGACTACTCTAACTGCATAACAGTACATTGAGTTGCATACTCTTTGGGTCTGATTAATTTCAGTGTGTAATTGTCTGCTTCTTTGTCAGCAACATTTTTCATAATAATGTTAAAAAATATAACCAGAAGCACAATTTAAAGGCTTCCAATGTCTGAAACAACATTTCTATAAAAAGGGAGGGGGATATGAGCACTGACCTGGGGCCTGTTTACTGGAGAATCAGCCATTTCTTTTTGTTTCTCTTTTTTGAGTTTCTCTTTCAGGAACAAAGAATAGATGGCTTGTTGACCTTTTATATAAGGAGGAAAAAAGAAAAGTTAATACTGAAAGCAGTTAAAGAAAAATGACAAACCACTTGAAACAACCCAAGAAACACTATATGACAAGGTGTTTTGTCAATGATTCCCAATTCAGGAGAGCAGGGAAGAACATTTGAAGCTTGCGGAGAAAAATCACTGTCAACCATATTGTTTTAGATAAAAATTCTACCTTAAAATTGATGGAGAGGTAAGTGCAGTTAATTACAAAGTAAAAGAATTAGAACTGTTATGAAGACATGACTAGTGATGTCAATGAAAAGGACAGCATCACTCACATGCACACTCAAATAAAATTTTACCTGACTCCATTTTCAATTCTTCTGTAGAACCAGTTCCTGTACCTATAATAGGACGATCCTGAGATCCTTCTCAGTGGACGTCTCCAGAATCATTTCTAGTGACACAGAATGTGGCACACTGATCTCATGTCCCACTCACACATTCACTTGAGTCCCTTGCAGTAATTACAATAGATTTAAAAATCAGTGGGAAGGAGGAACACCATACAATGGTGCTCACATAGGAGGTTTAGTGGAAGAAGTGAGACAAGGGGCAGAGAAGGGGAAAGAGAAGGGGGCAGAGACTGGTCCCTGGGGATTAGAGTGGAGGAAGAGAAAGAACGAGAGAGGAAGAGAGACAGAGAGAAAGAGAGAGAGAGAGAGAAAATAGAGGGGCAGAGAGAAAGAGAGAGGAAAAAGAGAAAGTGATAGTAAAAGGGAACATAGTGCATGGGCATAGGAGGTGTTCTTAGTGGCTGCAGCTGTGGACCTATCTTGTCAGGACATCAAGTACAGGCCAGTACATCTGAATACTAACAGGCACCCCTTCACCAATCCCTCCAAACACCTCGATCCTGAAATACTGTCTCATCACTCTTCACCTTCCTGGCCTCTTTGTTCTTAACAGGTGAGCAAGTTTGGGTGATCAGTTAACCCTGCACATGAGAAAGAGATTCCTCAGGAAGCACCTGGATTTCTAACATAGTACTGTGCTCAGTAGATGAAGAGAGGAATCTAGAAGTGTTTCCCCAATTGTCAGGCATGGTCAGAATACTGAAAACATTTAGGAATCATTTTCATTTAGTGTGACTTGAATCCACTTCCAGTCACAGGACAGTCAAATCTCAGCTGCAGAAATGAAACTGAAAGATTGGGATGAGACTATCACACACTAGTGACATCCTGAGTTTATCATAGACCCAATATGATAGAAGTCTCACACCTCTCAAAGGCACACATGCTTTCAGAGTAAGAGAAAGGCACTCTGAGGGAGAGCACTCTGAGGAGGAGCAAGGGAGACTACATGCAAACAATTCTCGCCCACAGAAATCAGACTACTACAATTCTGCAACATCCAGTCTCTGCACAAAGCCCCCAGAGCAGGGTCCAGGCACTGCCTCTCCTCCAGGGAGAAGTTCACAGTCACACCACTGGCTGTCTACTAGACGACAAAATAAAAAAAAAAAAAAACAACAGTTTGAACAGTTGTTTCAGTGAACAACTTTAATCTTAGCACTAGGGAGATAGAGGAGGGTGGAACTCTTGTGTTTTCCAGGCCATCTTGGTCTACTTGGTGAGTTTGTGCCAGACAGAGCAACCCATGAATTCAGGACTCAAACACAGCAAACACAGGAGTAATAAAAACAAAACAAAACAAAACAAAAAAAACCCCAAAAACAACCAGCTTGATTTTGAGCCCATGGACAGAGTGTTTTTCTTTGACCAGGAAGACATAAGATTTCTCTAGACATTTTTTTCTGATATAGATGAGTTATTGTAATTATTTGAAAGATGCTTTCTTTATTATGTTATACTATAATATTTTTTCATTGCTTTTTCTTTTTTCCCTCCTGATACAGGTTTAATCTCTGTAGATTCGGCTGTCCTTAAACTTCCTCAGTGGACCAGAGTAGGAAGAAATTCTCAGCTCCATCTGCCTGTCTCCCAAATGCTGGGATTAAATGGTTGTGCCAACACCACCACTACCACGTGGCGTATAACACCTTTTCTAGCTGTGGAAATACTGTGATCTAATAACATAAAATAGCATTCTGTCCTTTCCTGGCTATAAGTTGCACATTAAGAACTCAGTAGAAAAATACACATTTCTTTTTTTGAGACAGGGTCTCATCATGATACTCTGGCTGTCCTAGAACTCATTAGGTAGACTAGGCTGGCCTCAAACTCACTGAGAACCACCTGCCTCTGCCTCCCCAGCGGTGGGATTTATGGTGTATGTCATCAAATCTTTCAAAGATTCTTTTAAAAACAATCTATTTACATGACAAAGTGTCAGACGAAAATTTAATAATGGACAAAATGTTTTCTTTTAAATGTTAATGTTTTCAACCATATTCATGGAACTCGCAAAATAATATAATTTCTGATTAAATTACTTATCCTGACGTTCATTTCATAACAAATATATAAAAGGTTTCTGGGAGTCAAAATCCCTAGTTCTATGTCCCATTCTCTTTAATAGCTAAGAGATTTAGCAAGAAAGTTGGCGTGGAGGAATGTAAATTTGAAGAGTTTTTTTTTTCTTTCCAACACACAAAGAGAACCAACCGTCTTTGCAAACAAAACACATAAATTCAAATATTCTAGTAGGTCATTTTTATGAGATTATTTTGGTAGTCAGATCAATGAAAAAAATCAGGATCGTTCGAGTTTATGTGACCTAAAATTTACCGACGACGGTAAGACATCCACAGCCGACTTTCAGAGTCTTATGAGCAGCAGAGAAACTGCTTGCACCCCTGGTCCCTTCGCTCCTGGGTCCCAGCCCCGCGGCTCCTCTGAACCTCCTGAGAGATTCCAGGGTCGCCGCGCTGCTGTCCCAGGCCGCCTTGTGCTGCAACTGAGGCTCCGGAGATTTCAGATCCTGAAATACCTGCCAGGGTCTCCCTCACCCAGTTCCGGACCACGCAGCTTCCCACAGTGCAAGGCCCAGAGCACCAGCAGGGAAGCAGCACTAGGCACTTCCGGCTTTGACTCCTCAGTCCACTTCCGGGTCCTCTCCCTCACTAGTTTCCCAGATACTGTTTATGTCACTCCTCTAACTCCTCCCACTTGTCCATCATTCCACCTACACTCACCTAAATAATCTCTAGCACCCTCCCAACTGCTGTTTGTGCTAGAGTGTCTCCGCCCCATTGAACCGTCCCACCCACTCCGTCTCTGGCTGCCTTCCACACAGCTCCAGCTGTCAGGCTGCCCTGAACCCGATCTGCACAGCCTCCCCACATGCTCCCATGCTTCCTGCCAGAACTGGATCTAGGAAGACGTTGCACTCCGGTACCTGACCCCCATAGTGAGTTCTGAAACCTTCAGTTAAAAAAACAGGCAGCCTAACCTCGGCTTGTCTCCCAGCCTCCGATACTGAGCTCATTCTGAGCTGTACTGCTCTCACCACTAGATAATGGTTTTGTGATTTTGGTAACTCAGAAATACGTTAAGCTTCTGTGACACGAAAAGTGCTTTTTAGATAAAATATAGAAGTTTTATATTTATTCAAAAATGCAATGGTGAATTCAGAGAATATTGTGGTCTCTGATGCATAATAAAAGGAAGGTATTTGGTGCCAGCCCTACAAAAGTCAGTGGCTCTGGGAACACTGAGGAAGAGGAGTTGAAAGGGAATTATCAGGGAAAGAGGAGGAAGGGCTAAGACATGCCATTCTCTAGACTCCATACAGCTGTTGTAATCAGTAACCAACAGCAACTGTACTTACCTGCATTGACCTCACACTAGACCACAATCAGTCTAGGAAAGGGAAAGGCTCACAGGACCAACTCTTTACCTATCAAATGTTGGCTCTGTGTGGATTGTAGGAAAAGACTCACTGCCTTTAGTTGTCTGTAGTCCTCTGTTGAACCCACCAGACTCCAACACATCTCCAAACCCACAGTCCACAGTCTCACAGAAGTCCCTGGTTAATCACAGTTGGTCCCATACAAAATGAATAGAGAGAAACATAATAGGGAAATTCGTTGGAATTGCAGACCAGGATAGTGCAGAGGTAGGAGTGAGAATGGGCAGTGTTTGAGGTGTACACGCACAAACACAAACAAATGCAGAATGTGAGCATATACATACATCGGTGTGTGAGTATAAAAAAAGCTAATAATAGAATTTTTTTTTCAGCAGAGTTTCTCTGTGTAACCCTGGCAGTACTGGAAGTAGCTTGCTTCTTTCTCTTTTCTCGTTTTCTATCTTTCTTTCTTTCTTTCTTTCTTTCTTTCTTTCTTTCTTTCTTTCTTTTTTCTTTCTTTCCTTTTTTTTTTTTTTGTAAACTTCGTTGGCCTTGAAGTCCCAGAGATCAGCCAACCTCTTCATCAGGAGTACTGGTTTTAAAGATCAGTTGGTAGTTTGGTTTTGTTGTTGTTGTTTTTTCGAAACAAGTTTCTCTCTAGCTTTGGAGCCTTCCTAGAACTAGCTCTTGTAGACCAGGCTGGCCTGGAACTCACAGAGATCTGCTTGCCTCTGCCCCCCCACCCCGAGTGCTGGGATTAAAGGTGTGTGCCACCACTGCCTGGTGATCAGAATTTTTAAAAAATGGATGTATCAATCTGTAGTTTCTTTTTGGTGGTATCATTTACTGGTGGTTTTACGTATTAATTTATCTATCTATTTATTCATCGTTTTTTTCTCAAGATAGAGTTTCACTGTGTAACAGCCCTGGCTTGTCTGGAACTCACTTTGAGGTCAAGGCTGGCCTGGAACTCACTGAGATCCACCCACCTCTACAATACAGCAGGTACTATGATGCTCAGTTCATTATCTGGTTTAGCATCACCTAGTATTTAGAGTCAAGAACTTTTCCTATCTTGTGTCAAGAAGTATTTTGAGTAGCAGCTTTGCTGTTAGTTTTTCTTTGCAGTTCTGATAGAATCCTGTCAGTCTAGGCACAGGGTTGTTTAAAGGTGGCACTTTATAACTGCTTTATTTTCATTATTTCTTATAGTTATGTTTACCTTATTTCACGTTGTTTAAATTTGATATGTTAAAGTTTTTTATTTCAATTAGAGTTTCCAATTTAGTGTAACAGAAGTCTTTAAATTCAATAAACAAGAGATCCAGTTGATCACACACTTCTGTCAAGTAGACTGTGCAGTTACCTTGGGTAATTGTCAAGACATGGTAACAGGACAGGTCATAGTGACACCTTTTAATCCCAGCACTCAGGAGGCAGAGGCACAGACACATAGATCTATGTGAGTTTAAGACAAGCCTGGTCTACAGAATGAGTTCCAGGTCAGCAAAGATAACACAGCAGAGCCATGGTTCCAAAAACCACAAAAGAGAAAAACCTGATAAAGACAAGTTATGTAAAGTTTGGCAAGGTCAAGCAAGCCGTTTAACCAGAACTCAGGAGGCATGAGCAAAGGGAACTCGAGTTCAAGGCCAGCCAGATCTACATATTGAATCTCAGATGGCTATAAATAGAGACCTTGTCTCAAAATAATTAAATTGACCACTGAGTAAAACTCTAATGTGTATATGTTCCACACCTTTTTTAACCATTCTTCTATTGAGGGGCACCTAGGTTGTTTCCAGGTTCTGGCTATTACAAATAGTGCAGCTATGAACATAGTTGAACAAATGATTTTGTAGTATGCTAGGGAATCTATTGGGTATATTACCAAGAGTGGAATTGCTGGGTCCTGAGGGAGGTTGACTCCCAGTTTCCTGAGAAACCGCCACACTGATTTCCACAGTGGCTGCACAAGTTTGCATTCCCACCAACAATGGATGAGTGTTCCCCTCATTCCACATCCTCTCCAGCATAGGTTATCATTGGTGTTTTTGAGTTTGGCTATTCTGACAGGTGTAAGATGATATCTCAAAGACATCTTGAATTTTGCATGCAAATGGATGGAAATAGAAAACGCTTTACTGAGTGAGGTAACCCAGACCCAAAAAGAAGAACACGGTATGTATTCACTCATAAGTGGATTCTAACCATAATTAAAGGTCTTTGAGCCTATTATTCGTGATCCTAGAGAAGCTAAATAAGAAGGTGAACCTGATGAAGATTATTTAGCTATCCGCCAGGAGATAGGAAATAGACAAGAGTCCCAGGTAACCTCGGGTGCATGGGGGGGGGTGGGTGGGAGGGTTGTTGGAAGGGGAGAGGGTTAGAGAAAAGGGACTAGGGGAGGAATGGGGAAAGCTCGGTGGACTGGGATGGGGGGGAGGGAGGAAGGATGAATATGGGATCAGGGAAGAATATATTTCAACTAAGGGAGTCATTTTAGGGTTTACAGGAGACTTGATTATATATGGGATCCCAGGTCCAAGGAGAGATCCCCAGATTGTTCTCTGGACAGAGGAGAGGGTGCCTGAACCGGCTTTGGCCCATAACCATACTGATGAATATTTTGCTTATCACCATAGATCCTTCATCTGGCGATGGATGGAGATAGAGACAGAGACCCACATTGGAACACTGGACTTAACTCCCTAGGTCCAAACGAGAAGCAGAAGGAAAGAGAACGTGAGCAAAGAAGGCAAGACCAGAGGGAACCTTCATCCGACGATGGATGGCGATACAGACGGAGACCCCACATTGGAGCACCGGACTGAGCCCCCCAAGGTCCCAATGAGGAGCAGAAGGAGGAAGAAAATGAAAAAGTAAATCAGGACTGCGAGGGATGCGATCACCCACTGATACAAGGGGACTGATCTAATGAGAGTTTACCAAGGCCAGTTGGACTGGGACTGAACAAGGACGTGATCCAACCAGATCCTCTGAATGTGGCCGGATTCTCTGAATGTGGCTGGCCCCGAGTCTTTCTGAAAAGCCATTGACAATGACACTGGGACTTGTTTCCTCTGCATATACTGGATTTTGGGGATCCAGTCTGTTTGGATACTCACCTTCCTGGACCTGGAGGGAGGGGGGAGGAACTTGAACTTTCCACAGGGCAGGAAACCCTGACTGCTCTTAGGGATGTGAAGGCGTAAGTCACAGACAATCCCACACCAGTTTGGAATTATGATTAATATAATGGTTATTTATTCAAAGGGGAAAAAACTTACAGATTACCGTCCCAGACAACAGCCCCTCCGCGCGAACAGGAAAGGAGTCCAGGGGCCGGAAATGGAGCCGGAAGACAAAGAGAGAGTGGAGGACAGCCGCTGCTTTTTTTAAAGGGAGAGACCACGCCCCAATGGGCTGGTAACTCAGCGGCGATTGGCTGAAGGAGCTGAAGGAACTCCCACAGCAGGGATGGAGAGGGAGGAGGAGAGGGAGTGGGGGGAGTGGGAGGGTGGTGGGAGGAGGAGCAGAAATGGAAACTTTTATAATTTAATAAAATTACTTTCTCATAAAAAAATAAAAAATAATTAAATTGATTCCTGAGGAATAATTTTCATGATGCCAGAAGCACCATAGAAGCTTCCAAAGGAGGGAGTCAACAAACAGTCTTAGACAACTATGATGCCTATTGTGGAGGCCCAAAAATGTGAGCCTATTTCCACTTTGTCTGAAGGCCAGAGAGCTTTAGCTTGTTCAAAGTTTCTGGAAACAAGTATGGCTACATACCCTGACATACGGTGTTGTTACTTGATCTTTTTTACATTCAGATGGCCCAGTGAATCAGGTGGAGATTCACTCCACCCTGACCAATGGTCAGGAAATTCAAGCATACTTATGCTCCTTCTTTTGAAATAGGAGGTTTGACCTTGGGAATGGCTGTTTTCAGGATACTTGGTCTAGCATGGGTTCACTGCTTAAACAACAGAATGCTGATACTTGAGATGCTTCAAGTATTGAAGCAAGTCATTGTTCTAGTTGTCCTTTGTATCATGTTAAAGCTGTCTTTTGCCTTCTTTCCTCTGCCGGTTTGGGGTATAAAAGAGTATGGAAAATTAAACGCAAAGAGAGTTCAGTATTTATTGGAACTCTTTCCTAGTACTACCCTATGTTTTCTGTTTCATTTTCATCTGTGTCTTCTTGTCCTTTACCAACTCTTCTAATCCCCATGCTTTTACCCTGATAAGTGGTATTTTTATTGGAGCTGGTCTCTGACAGTCTATGAACCACATCAACTCTCATCCTAGCACAATAGTCCTAAGAATGTACCAGTGGCAAGCATACTGTGGTCAAAACGTCTCTTTCATTGTACTCAAGACCCTCTTAACAAATTTCAGACACCATGACTGTTGTTAGAAATTCAGTTTCCTACTGTTGCTGGTGAAGACATGAATCTTAGAGGATAACAACCACCACTTTACTAAACCATTATAATCCCTAACAAATAACTAAACATTTTCCTTGTACTTACAAGTAAGCTTAATCTTTGCCCCTCACCAAAGAAACATCTCATTTCAACAGAGATCACTGCAAAAATTAACAAATCATCAAAATGGAGAGGCCAGGCTCGATAATCATGTTTGAAAAGGGGCTATAAAGATTAAAGAAGCAGAAGATCAGGAAATTTGTTGTGAGATTGTATCTTCTAGTGTACTAGTCAGAGTTCTCTAGAGTAACAGCACTTATAAAATGAATATACATATATGTGTAAATATATAACTGTACATACATACACATACAAACACATATGTATATATAAAATGGAGATTTATTGGATGACTTACACGATGCTATCCAGGTCATCCAACAATGGGTGACTGTAGCAGAAAGTCCCAAAATCTAGTCGTTGCTTAGACTACAAGGCTGGATATCTTGGCTGGTCTTCACTATATGCTGGAATCCTAAAGAAAGAAGCTCCAATGCCAGTGAAGGAATGGCTGTGCTAGCAAGAAAATGAGACAACAAACAGGCAATGAACAAAATGATTCCTATCTTCATGTCATTATATAGACTTCCAACCAAAGTGGATCTGTGGTCCAGATTAAAGGTATATCTTCCAACCTCTCATTCCTGATCAAAGGTGTGCACCCTTCAGCCTCAAGTTTGGATTAATAGCATTTGTCTTCCTATCTCAAAGTTCTAGGCTATAAGAGGATTCAGTCACTTCAAAATAATCAAAAATTATCTTACAGGTCTTTCATCCATTTCTGGATTGTAGGTTATTCCAGAGGTAAGCCAGCTGACAGCCACGAATAACCATCACACCTAGTCATGCCAGAAGCTTTGTCTATAAAATCTTTTCAACACAACCTCCCAAACATGTGTTGGATAAAGATAAGAACAATGGGCATACCAAGGGGATAGGGAGAAATTCCCACAAGCCTTCAACCCTACACAAAGAACTACAGGCAACTGTAGGATGCGGGGAGCAGGAGAGTCTCCCCAAGGGAAGCATTCACCTACTGCTTCTTCAAAACCAAATAGTTAACATTGAAAATATGCATATAACCAACATATGTATTGAATATGTTATTTATAAACATATATGTATACATATAGACACATATGTTTGTAATAACACTTAAGAAAAAGATGCCATGAATTTGAAAGTTAGCAGGGAGGGTATATGGGAGGATTTAATTATAGGAAAGGCTTGGAGGCCCAAAAATGTGAGCCTATTCCACCTTGTCTGAAGGCTCAATTAAAGTTTAAGTGTTATTTCAGAGAAGAAGCAAAAGTTTTGGAACAACAGGGAAAAGCAAAAGGCCTTGAGACTTCCCCAGATCAAATTCTGGATGAAGGCACTTATTCTGACCCACAGGTTCAAGCTCTATATGAGGAACAAATCTTGTCCCTATGCCACAAAGCAGCCTTAAGTGCTTGGGACAGAATTCAAGAACTAAGAAAATGAATTGAGTTGTATGCCAAGGTTAAGCAGGGCCAGAGAGAACACTTTAGTGATTTTTACAAAGATTAACCAAGGCTGTACAAATAGGACTAATAGACCCAGATGCTAGATGAGTACTTATTGAATCTCTGGCTTTTGAAAATATCAACGTAGAATGCAAAAAGATGCTTGGGCCTTTAAAGGTTAGATCAGCACCTGTGGATCAATGGATCCTACATACAATGAACATTGAGACATTTGGCTATAATACTGAATCTTCGGTAGGAGAAGCAATTCCCAAAGGAATGAGGAGACATCAAAATGTCAAATGTTTAAATTGTAGTAGATTAGGACATCTGAGAAGGGATTGCAGAAAAGAAATTCCTAAGAATAATATCTCCTTTGGGCATGGCAAGAATGGGAGGATTCAGCCTTCAAGTATATGTAGAAGATGTGGCAAAGACTGACATTGGACCAATGAATGCAGATCAACAAAAGACAGACAAGGCAACCTGATACCATCAGGAAACTCCTTAAGGAGCCTCTCACAGGCCCTCATTGCCAAAAGAGGTCCAATCATTCTTAGTCACTGTGGAGGATATGTCTCACCAGGAAAATTAAAAAATCCAGACCCCTCTGTAAAAGACCATGCTGTTCTATACAATGGCATACGCATGGAGGATAAGGCAAAAATTCCAATAGGAAATAGGAAATGTATATTCTGGCAGACTTCTATAAATGATCAAAGATCAAGGCTAAGAGTACATATAAACGGCATTGTAATCATTGGTTTGATAGACACAGGTGCGAATGTGAGTATCATTATTCCAGAATCTTGGCATCCAAATTGGCCTCTTCAAAAGGTAGATGTTCAATTACTAGGAATTGGAACCATATCTCAAGTTAAAGCACGAGATGGGTTGGCTGCATTGGGCCAGAAGGTCAAAGAGGGAAACTGAGGCCATATGAGGTTAATAGAGCAGTAAATTTATTGGGTCGTGACCTGCTGCAACAATGGAATACCCAGATTTACATTCCTGCAGTCCCAGGAATTCATAATTCTGGGAAGGATATTATAAGATACTATACACAAAGGTCATCAGCCATTCAGGCTATACAAGAACATAAAGCAACTAGCAAATCTTTACAGGTACCAACAGCTTTACCTTTAAAATGGTTAACTGAGAAACAAATATGGATTAGGCAGTGACCTCTAGCTTATGAAAAGTTTTTTTTATTGATTATTATTATTTATTTATTTATTAAAAATTTCCACCTCCTCCCTACCTCATCCTCCCTCTCTAGTCCTAAGAGCAGTCAGGGTTCCCTGCCCCGAATGAAGTCCAAGGTCTTCCCACCTCCATCCAGGTCTGTAAAGGTGAGAATCCAAACAAACCAGGCTCCCACAAAGTCAGTCCACACAGTAGAATCAAAACACAGTGTTATTGTCCTTAGCTTCTCAGTCAGCCTTCATTGCCATCCACATTCAGAGTGCTCAATTTGATCACATGCTCCATCATTCCCAGACCAGCTGGCCTTGGTGAGCTCCCATTAGATAAGTCCCACCGTCTCAGTGGATGGACTCACCCCTCATGGTCCTGACTTCGTTGCTCATGTTCTCCCTCCTTCTGCTCCTCATTTGGACCTTGGGAGCTCAGTCCAGTGCTCCAATGTGGGTCTCTGTCTCTATCTCCATCCATCACCAGATGAAGGTTCTATGGTGATATGCAAGATATTCATCAGTGTGGCTCTGGGACAAGGCCAGTTCAGGCACCCTCTCCTCTGATGCCCAAGGAACAAGCTGGGGACCTCTCCTTGTACCTGGGAACACCTCTAGAGTCAAGTCTCTTGCAAACCCTAAAATGGCTCCCTTAATTAAGATATATTACTTCCCTGCTCCCATATCCACCCTTCCTCCATCCCACCCATCTTATTCCCCCAAGCTCTCCTGAATCTTCCCCTTCTCCCTTCTCTCTACCCATCTCCCCTTACATTCACCCCCACCCCTGTGCATCCAAGTTTTGCCTGGCAATCTTGTCTACTTCTAATATCCAGGAGGATAACTATATGATTTTCTTTGGGTTCACCTTCTTATTTAGCTTCTCTAGGATCACGAATTATAGGCTCAATATCCTTTAATTATGGATAGAATCCACTTATGCATGAGTACATACCATATTCCTCTTTTTGGGTTTTTGGGTCTGGGTTACCTTACTCAGTAAAGCATTTTCTATTTCCATCCATTTGCATGCAAAATTCAAGATGTCATTGTTTTTTACCGCTGAGTAAAACTCTAATGTGTATATGTTCCACACCTTCTTTAACCATTCGTCTGTTGAGGGGCACCTAGGTTATTTCCAGGTTCTGGCTATTACAAATAGTGCTGCTATGAACATAGCTGAACAAATGCTTTTGTAGTATGATAGGGCATCTCTTGGGTATATTCCCAAGAGTGGAACTGCTGGGTCCTGAGGTAGGTAGATCCTAAATTTCCTGAGAAACCGCCACACTGATTTCCAAAGTGGCTGCACAAGTTTGCATCCCCACCAACAATGGATGAGTGTTCCCCTTACTCCACATCCTCTCCAGCAAAAGCTATCATTGGTATTTTTGATTTTAGCTATTCTAACAGGTGTGAGATGGTGCCTCAAAGTTGTTTTGATTTGAATTTCCCTGATTGCTAAGGAGGTTGAGCATGACCTTAAATGTCTTTTGGCCATTTGAACTTCTTCTGTTGAGAATTCTCTGTTCAGTTCAGTATCCCATTTTTTAATTGGGTTAATTAGAGTTTTAGTGTCTTGTTTCTTGAGTTCTTTGTATATTTTGGAGATCAGACCTTTGTCTGATGAGGGGTTGGTGAAGATCTCCCAATCAGTAGGTTGCCTTTTTGTCTTAATGACATTGTCTTTTGCCTTACATAAGCTTCTCAGTTTCAGGAGGCCCCATTTATTCACTGTTGCTCTTATTGTCTGTGCTACTGGGGTTCTACCTAGGAAGTGGTCTCCTGTGCCCATGTCTTGTAGACTACTTCCCACCTTCTCTTCTATCAGGTTCAATGTGGTCAGATTAATATTGAGGTCCTTAATCCATTTGGACTTGAGTTTTGTGTATGGTGATAGATATGTATCTATTTCCATTCATCTACAGGTTGACATCCAGTTATGCTAGCACCATTTGTTAAAGATGCTTTCTTTCTTTCATTGTATAATTTTCGCTCTTTTGTCAAAAATCAGGTGTTCATAGGTTTGTGGATTAATATCTGGGTCTTTGATTTGATTCCATTGGTCAACATCTCTTTTTTTGTGACAATACCAAGCATCTTTTCATTACTGTAGCTCTGTAATAGAGTTTGAAATTAGGGATGGTAATGCCTCCAGATGTACTTTTATTGTATAGGATTGTTTTGGCTATCGTGGGTTTTTGTTTTTCCATATAAACTTGATTATTGTTCTCTCAAGGTCTGTGAAGAATTTTGTTGGGATTTTGATGGGGATTGCATTGAATCTATAGATTCCTTTTTGTAGAACTGCCATTTTTACTATGTTGATCCTCCCAATCCAAGAGCAAGGGAGATTCTTCCATTTTCTGGTATCCTCTTCAATTTCTTTCTTCAAAACCTTAAAGTTCTTGTCAAATAGATCTTTCACTTCCTTGGTTAGAGTGACCCCAATATACTTTATGCTATTTGTGGTTTTCGTGAAAGGTGATATTTCTCTGATTTCCCTCTCTGCTTCTTTGTCCTTTGTGTATAGGAGGGCAACTGATTTTTTTGAATTGATCTTGTATCCTGCCACAGTACTAAAGGTGTTGATCAGCTGTAGGAGTTCTCTGGTAGAGTTTTTGGGGTCGCTTATGTATAATATCATATCATCTGCAAATAATGAAAGTTTGACTTCTTCCTTTCCAATTCAAATCCCCTAATCTCTTTATGCTGTCTCATTGCTATTGCTAGAACTTCAAACACTATATTGAAGAGTTATGGAAAGAGTGGATAGCCTTGTCTTGTTCCTGATTTTTGTGGGATGGCTTTGAGTTTCTCTCCATTTAATTTAATGTTAGCTGTCGGCTTGCTGTATATTGCTTTTATTATATTTAAGAATGAACCTTGTATCCCCAATCTCTCCAAGACCTTTATCATAAATAGGTGTTGAATTTTGTCAAATGCTTTTTCAGCATCTAATGAAATGATCATATGTTTTTTTTCTTTCAGTTTATTTATATGATGGATTACGTTGATAGAATTTTATCTGTTGAACCAGCCCTGCCTCTCTGGGATGAAGCCTACTTGATCATAATGTATAATTGTTTGGATGTGTTCTTGGATTCTGTTTGCCAGTATTTTATTGAGAATTTTTGCATCAATGTTCATTAGTGAGACTGGTCTTTAGTTCTCTTTCTTGGTTAAGTCTTTGTGTGGTTTTGGTATCAGGGTGACTGTAGCTTCATAAAAGCAGTTAGGCAATGACCCTTCTGTTTCTCCAGACCTTTGAAGGGGTTAAAGAGTACCTATCTATGCAGAAAATAATCTTTACATATCTAAAGCACCTGATTAGTCTTCCTATAACAAACATGAATGACTATTGATCTATAATACTTAATACTTCTATAACTTCAAGACAAAGACTTCCTGTCAGAACATTAAATAATCTTTAAACAACTGTGCAGTAAATGATAGTGACCTCAAAATGTAAACAATGTTTAAGTATCTTGAGCAGAGATAGAAACATATAATGCAATATAATATATACCAAAAATTGTATCAATATACACAATGTCTTAAACAGAGAGAGAAACATGCATGCATAAAATCTGACAAAATAACTTTGCATAGGCGTACAAATATTTTAAACAGAAATAGGAGCATATTCAAAATAGCAAATATAATTTGGACTTGTAATAATATACAAAATCTATACCAGTGAAAATTGTCAACAAATAATAGCTCACAAGTATTTACTCTATTTCATATATATATATATATATATATATATATATATATATATATATGACCTCATAAGTCATTTTTTTCTTTGCTTGGTAATCCTTTCTGGATAGTTCTTGTTTCCTCTTTAGGCATGCAAATGTCCAGGATCTCTTGACTTTTTGAAGATGTGTATTTTCCTGTAACAACAAGAACAGAACCCTTCCCCAACTCTTATGAGGTTTTCTTACAACCTGTATAGTTGTCACCTCTGTGGATGAACTGTCATTTCTCTTTTTCAAGGTTTCTCTTTTACAAACTGAATTTTTATCAGTTTTGATAGTATCTAAAGCTCTTCTTATCCTGTAGAAACAAGAGCTAAACCCCTTTTCCAGTGTAGCACATCTCCTGGTTTCCATTCTGATATCACACATCCTTGAATTATACTGACTAATTTAAATCAGAAGTTTTTTTTTATTATCCAATATCTCTCAGCTAATGTTCCATTCTCATTAGCTGAGAAAATGTAAGGTTAATAAAGTACTATGCAATCATTTCTGGGAGTATTTTTTATCCCTTCCTCTTTGTTTAACATATCCTTTATAGTTCAATTTGATCTTTCTATAACTGCCTGACCTGAAGGATTGTTTGATATAGCTATAATATGCTTTATATTATAATAAGCAAAAAATCTGTTTCATTTTCTTAGATACATATGCTGGACCAATGTCTGTCTTTATTTGTGCAGGTAAAGCCATGATGGCTATAACTTCTATTAAATGCATGATTACCAAATCAGCCTTTTCTGAGCTTAAGGCAATTATCCATTAAAAACCTGAATAAGTGTCAATGATGTGGTGTATGTATCTTATTTTCTAAATTCTGTAAAGTAGAATAAATCCATCTGCTAGATTTCATTCCATTGAGTACCTTTTGGGTTACTCCCTTCAGATAATGGTATTTGGTTATAGAAAGAGCAAGTAGGACATCTCTTTATAATCTCCTTATCTTGTTGCCATGTAACAGGAAACTCTTTCTTTAAACCTTTGCTATTGATATGATGATCTTTATAAAACTATGAGGCCTTTAGTGGTGTGGGACAATGGTCTGTATTCTGTCAATTATATTTTAAATAAACGCTGTTTGGCCAGTACCCAGGCAGGAAGTATAGGCGGGACAACCAGACAGGAAGTAGAGATGGGTCAATGAGAATAGGAGAATACTGGGAAGGAGGAAGCCCATTCCTCTGCAGTCCTAGCTCAGCCACATTAGAAGCAAGATGTGACTGCCTTGCTGAAAAAAGTACTGAGCCATGTGGCTAACGCAGATAAGAATAATGGGCTAATATAAGAGTATATTATAATGTAAGAGTTAATAAGAAGCCTGAGATACTAGGCCAATCAGTTTATAACTAATATAGACCTCTGTGTCATTTCTTTTGGACTAAATGATTGCGGGACCTGGGCAGGACAGAAAAACCTCAGACAACACTTTAGCATACTTCCAATCAATAATCAAGCAATTTCTGCATTAACTTGTGCTAGAGGACCTGGCAGACCAGTTATGTTATCGGATGTGTATTATGTATATAGAACAAAGCCTATTCCTGATTATGTCTTGAACCTGAATGAATAATGAAGTCAATTCTGTATCATCTGGTAAAAATTCAGCAGTTTGGATAGGCAAAACAACTCTTTCTGCATATTGTGAATGGATAACTGTATTGATAAATTCTTTTAAATCCCTTAGTATCATCATAATAGTATATAACTAACTCTGCCTTTTGGACAGAAATATAAGGACTTTGTTTCACCTTACTTAGTTCTTTTGATTTGTAACCTTCCTTTCCTGATTTATTTGTATCAGCACAAACTGTACCATCTCCATTCATTGATGTGCCACATACAATTCAGGGAAGAATCCAAGTAGTTCTCATTATAAGGTTAATTCTATCACTTTTGGGATAATTGCTATTAATTTCGTCCAAAGATTTAGCATAATTTTTTTGCCATGGTTTATTGTCTTCCCATAATTGTTTAATTTCATCAGTAGTAAAATCAGTAGTATAATCTCTGCTGGGTCTATACCTGCTAGTTAATGAAGTCTCAATTTTCCTTTTATAATTAATTCAGAGACTTTTCCCCATAAATTTTCAACAGTTTATTTGGTTTATATGGTCTATATGGATCTTAGAAGATCCTTTCTAAGCACATATCTTCCCTCTGCATTAAAATTCCTGTAGTGGAAATTTTGGAAGGCAACATGGCTAGAATACAATTAAGATTTGGATTCACCCTCCTGTAATGTCTCTTTAATAATCATCAATCCATTTTTCACTTCAGCTATTAATTCTCTGGGACCAATTAAGTCTTTGTCAACATGTAAGGTTTTGTTTCAATGAATTATTATATCAGGTATTATCCCAACAGTCTGTTGTAGACTGGAAATGTCTCCTAACATTCTTTGAAAGTCATTAAGAGTCTGCAATTATTTCCTAATTTGTACCCTTTGTGTTCTAATTTTCTGTAAACCTATTTTGTAACCTAGGTAATTGACAGAATCTCCTCTTTGTATTATTCAGGAGCAATTTGTAATCTTCATTTAGGTAAAACTGTCTTTACTTCTTCTAAAGTATCTGCATTTGAATGAAATAACAAAATGTCATCCATGTAAATTATAGACTTAGGAAATTGTCTACATATTATTTCCACAGCTGACTTACAAAGTCACAGAGTTGGACAATTAAGCATTCTGTGTGGGAGGACTGTCCATTGATATCTCCTAGTAGGTTGAGAATTATTGTAAGTAGGCACTGTGAAGGCAAATTATTCTCTGTCCTTTTCTTGTAAAGGTATAGTGATGAAACAATCTTTTAAATCAATAAGTATAAGAGGCCATCTGTTTGGTACTAGAGAAGGCAGAGGAATTCCAGAGTGTAGTGGGCTCATAGGTTGAATTATCTTGTTGACAGCTCTTAGATCTATCACTATTATCCATATTCCAGATTTCATTTTAACAAATACAGGAGAATTCCAAGGGTTGATTGATTCTTCAATATGGCAAGCATCTAGTTTCTCCTGTACCAACTGTTGTAGTCTTTAATTTCTCTACTGTTAAAGGGCATTTTTTTCTCCCATATTAGATTCTTAGGTAATCATTTTACAGCCAGGGCCATTTGTATCTCTGAAGGTTTGCTAATTTCTTTGTGTTCTTAAATATGGTGAATGGCTGATGACCTTTGTGTATAATATCTTATAATATCCTTCCCAGAAACATGAATTTTTTTGGAGTGCAAAAATGTTAATCTTGGCAATCCTTTACTGCAACCCCATAAATTCATTTCTATATTAACTACATATGATCTCAACTTTTCTTTCTGTCTTTCTGGCCCTATGCATTCAACCCATCTCATGCTTTGTTTCACATGAGATAGGGTTCCAATTCCTGAGACTTGAATATTTAACTCTTGAAGAGTCCAATTTGTATGCCAAGATTCTTGAGTTAATGATTTTCATGTCCACACCTGTACCTATTAATCCATCAATTACAATGTCATTTATACACACTCTTAGATTTAGTCTTTGATCATTTATAGAAGTCTGCCAAAATATATGCTTCCTACTTTCTACTGGAGTTTTTTTATACATCCTCCATGCCTATACTATCATCCACAACATTATGGTTTTTTACAGTAGGCTCTGGATTTTTAAAATTTTCCTGGTGAGACATGTTCTCCACAGTGACTGGGAATGATTGGACCACGTTTGACATGGGGGACTGCAAGAGACCCCCCCCCCCAAGGAGTTTTCCTTGGTATCAGGTTGCCTTATCTGTCTTTTGTCAATTGACATTCATTGGTACAATCTTGGTCTTTGCCATACCTCCTACATGTACCAGAAGGCTGAGACCTAGAATGCATATTTTTGCCATTCTTAGAGGAAGCATCATCCCTAGGAATTCCTTGTCTACAATCCCTTCTCAGATGTCCTATTCTACCACAATTAAAACATTTGGCATTTTGGTGTCTCCTTATACCATTGGAAGTCTCTTCTCCTACACAAGCCTCAGTACTGTAGTCAAATATCTCAACATTCATTGTATATAAGATCCATTCATCTATTGGTGATAATCTAACCTTTAAAGACCCAAGGATCTTTTCCCATCCTAAATTGGCATTTTCAAAAGCCAAAGATTCAATAAGTACACATCTAGCTTCTGGTCTGATATTCCTATTTGTACAGCCTCAGTTAGTTTTTGTAAAAAGCCACTCAAGGGTTCTCTCTGGACCTATTTAGTCTTAATATATTATTCAATTCTCTTTCCTAGTTCCTGATCCTGCCCCAAGCATTTAAAGCTGCTGTGCTACACAGGGACAAAGTGTGTTTGTTGTAGAGAGCTTGGTCCTGAGGTAATGTCCCTCGCCAAGAATTTGATCTTGGGAAGTCTCAAATCCTTTTGCTTTCCCCTGTTCTTAAATTGCCTCTTTTCTCCAGTAACACTTCCAAAGCAGCTGAGGTTTGTCTTCTAGGAACACTGTAATCAATTGAAACTACTAATGTGGGGTAGCCTTATTACTTGAAACAGATGTTTTCACCATTTCTCAAACAAATGGCGAATGTAGTCCATAAGCTACTATTGCTTGTTTAATATCTTTTAGATCACTCATATGTATTGGTTCACATGTATATTCTTTGACTACCATAGGGTACTTTGTGGTAATTGTTTTTCAGAGCGAATTACTGGATAGGCAGTTTAGACTCTGGGTAAGTCATCCCAGGGTATGGCACCTACTGATGAGGCTAAATTCTGTCCTTGGACCTTCTCTCCATGCTTCAATTTACAAACATTTCTCAATCTTTTCAAATCTTTTTACCACTGCCTTTTGTAAAGTCTGAATCTGCTGTCCAGTGTTCTGTTCTAATATCCTCATTGAGGATTCAAAGGTATGAAATTTCTTCAGTAAAGATAACATCTCATCCTTGAACATAATTTTGATGCTGTGGATATAACCTTCCTGGAGAGATCCCTTATCTGTTAATCTATCATAACTTTTCAACATATTCTGATTATTAAATTCAGCAGCACAAAATCTCTCAAATAATGTCTCAGCATCCTTCAACACTGACTGCATTTTGTCTGTCAAACTGATGATATCCATCTCCAAAATGTTGATTTCCCCAACTAGCTGTTCATTATTAGTCTGTAAAGACTACATAATTTCCAAAAGTGTCTCATTCTTGGCTGTGTTACCAAACCATTTTTAATGTGATAATATGAAAATCAAATCTAATCTTTAGATTCAAATAAAGGGATATATCAAGAAAATCACATAAGCATTGCAGAAGACCATCCATAGCATATGCAAAATAATTACTGAACTCTTGGATAGGTATGTTATTGGTAATTTTTGTAGCTTTTCAGATCTTACCTGTCATGAGACAATTACAGGGGAGTATGTGTAATAATCACTATTGGCCAGCAGGTGTTGCAGTTGCAGTCACATGACCAAGGAATGCAAGCAGCAGTGGACTATCCCGGTTTTTGGTTTTGTGCATGTTAGATACTGTAAAAATGCTTTGTTTAACAAGTTAAGAGGAGTTATTATGGTGATCAAAGTGATTCTGAGAGTTGGTGACCATGATAAAAAGAAAACCTAAAGCTTTCTGTGTGTTTCGTGGACTCCGCGTGCCACGGGGATCATAGGCAGCAGTATGTGGGCCAGTGTGTAATGTACTGAGCAGCAGTGTATGGGTCATGAGCAGAGGAGTGCTGAACAGCAGTGTGCTGTGTCTCTAAGTGCCAGCTGGAGCTGTGGGCGGGGAGAGTCAGTGCCCAATGCACCACGCGGCTAGTACCAAAAAGGATAGACTGGTCCCCATGGTTGGGGGCCAGATGAAGATGGACACTAAAAAGAAATTCCACACTAGCTCAGAATTGAATATAATAAAGGGTTATTTATTTAGAGGTAGACTCATATATCACAGTTCCTCTGGGGAACAGGAACTGAATCCAGCAGCCGGAAGAGAGAAAGTGTGTGCTTTACCTCAGCATTTACAGTATAAGAGAAGGAGTTCCTACAGCACCAATTAGCTCATATAACTTACAGTATTAGATTTCTATTAACCTACATTTTGCCAACTGGCTCTTTACCTCTCCTCCATTCTGTACACCTGACTCTTCCCAAGACTTGTTGTCATCTGCTGCCACACCAGATTCATCCCAAGTTCCTCTCTCTTCTGAGAAGTTCTGCCCATTTTCTCAAGCCTAGTTATCTATCAGCCACTCAGCTCTTTATTCAACCAATCAGAGGAAAATTTGGCAAAGACCCATCATCACAATATACAAAAATTATCCTGTAGCATATTATATATGCTGATGGAATTTATAAGAAGAAAATACCAAAAAATGTACATTATGAGAATGGCATTTTTCTCCCCAGTGTAAACTTTCTGATGTATTCTACGATTTGAAAGATGGATATAGGATATATTAGTCATTGCATTTGTTGTTTCTCTCTAGTATGAATGTTCTGATGGGCTTTGAGGTGGGAGTACCTAATAAAAGACTTGACACATTCCTTACAACTGTAAGGTCTCTCTCCAGTATGATTTCTCTGATGTGTTCTAAGATGTGACATGTCGATAAAAGACTTATCACACTCCAGACATTTGTAAGGTCTCTCTCCAGTGTGAACACTCTGATGTCTTCTAAGAGTTGAAATTCGGAGAAAAGACATGTCACAGTGTTTGCATTTGTGAATTTTCTCTCCAGAATGAATTTTCTGATGTGTTCTGAGGTCCGAGCATGTAGTAAAAGATTTGCCACATTCCTTACAACTGTAAGGTCTCTCTCCTGTATGAATTCTCTGATGCGTTTTAAGAGTTGAATGCCGGATAAAGGATTTGTCACATTCTTCACACTTGTAAGGCCTCTCTCCAGTATGAATTTTCTGATGTGCTCTAAGAGTTGAAAGTCGGGTAAAACATTTGTCACATTCTTCACATCTGTAAGGCCTCTCTTCAGTATGTATTCTCTGATGTACAGTGAGGCTTGAGGCAGCACTGAAGTATTTCCCACATTTCCCACACTGGTGTGGTGTCTCTCCAATGGGGAATTTTTGTTGCAAAAGTCTGTATGTAGAGTCATAGCAGTCATCATATTCTCCTTGCCTGTGTTCTGATCTTGCAGTATAGAGTCTCTGATACTGAGTATTGTTGGGATATAAGTTTAATGATTTCTCACAGACTTTAGAATTGCAAGTTTTTTCTCCAGTTTGCATGCTTTCATGTCTATTTGTGTTTGATGAGTCAACAGAGGCATCCCTGTTATTATTGCATGTGTAGTTATTAAAGTTTTCTGTAGTTTCACTTGTTCTATAAAGTACACATGTGGAGGGGTCTTGAAGCACGTTGTCAAGCTCATTACACAGAGAGGACTCCTTTGCAGTTTTTACATGTTGACAGACAGGATCACATATGCAATAGTTCTCTGAAAATAAGTATAATTCAGATTAATAGGGCTTGATCCAAAACTAAAAATTTAATAAATGACTGTCTCCCTGAGTTCTTTCTAAAGATAATCTAATAAACAACTTCTTAGATATTTTCTTTTCACCGTAATTGAATGTATTCTCACAAAAACAGACAGGTTTAAAGGGTCTGAGATATAGCAGATACATCAACCTTATCAAAAATGTCTAATGGCAGAAGATGGATCAGGAAAGTGAGACATTGGCAATTAGCTGTGGGATGGAGCTCACTGATTGATTATATTAAGAATACATGTCTCTATTTTTAAATATTTCTTCTCAGAGATTGATGAAGTATAGTTTAATACAATACCAGGTTCAGAGAATTTATATTGACTAAGTGATAGGCACTTAGTATTGTTCAGGAGACCCAATACCTTTAAAGATTAAAGTTTTAATTAAAAGCATCAAATGGTTTCTCTCTAGAAAAACATATTAGATTCTTCCAAATTAATGGATGGAAAGCTAGTATTCTGCCAGATACCAAAGGATCAGATCATCTGAAGTAGAGCTGAAATGGGCAACTACTGTTTATTTCTATCCTCCACTATATGAACTCCGCACACTGCTGTATTTCCTAAATTTCTTCATTTGGCTGTTCTCAAGTTGGCACACGACAGACTCCTAAGAATATTTTCCAGAAGCATGTCTGTGTATTTGCCACTGGGACAAAATATGTAATATGAAGACGAAATTGCAAGGAAGGCAATTTCAGAATAGTCCTACTTCATGGATTGACGTTAGACTTAAAGTTTGTAAAATTATTCCAATCTGATATCAGCATAGTTAAATAAAATTGCATTTTATACTATTATTAAGTCACTATAATTCAGGTATAATATGACAATGCCTTCTAACAGTTACAATAGGCAGGTTGCATCCTGGGACCAGAGCCACTCTACTAATAATCAGGCATCCTATCAAGTGAAATCGAATATAACAAAAACATTTCCAGTTCTTGTTTTCTCTTTCACTGGAAGCCATCACTGTTGTCCTGCTCATTCAAGGGCTCACCCTAGTTATAGCTACTCACTCCTCTCCACATTCCAGGGCAATCTCATTTGCTCAGGACAGGTGACCAGGCCTATGTTGCACACAATAATCCACATGTTCTGTAAGGTAGCCCATGATCCATGTTAGAATACAGAAAGAATATAGACACCTAACAAAAAATGTGCTCCATACATGAAGAGAACACAAAGTACAAGAATCTAGGAATTATTTCCAATTGCTATTTCCGTTCAGAGTCTTTTAGCATATTAAAGAAAAATTTTTAGATTACCTATCTTGTGTTTGTTTTCTCACAAAACCATGAAAATTACAATGTGGACATGGTTTTTAAGGTATGTATGGAAATATTATATGCCACTGGGTTTCTGAATTCATTTTGGAGGCAAAGTGAGGGGTGCATGATACATTTAACATGGAAATGAAATGAGAGTCAAATTCCATGAAAAAGTTATTTCTAGTACCAAACTTTCCTGCCTTCCACTGTTTCTAGGACAGCTTAACAGAGTTTACAAGTTAGTATATACAAAGAATGATTTAGGAATTCTACAATAAAAATGCTCTCACCCACAAAGAGCAGGCTACTGTAATTCTCCAACATCACATCAATGTACAAAGCCCTCTGAGCAGAGTCTAGGCATTCCCACTCTTCCTGGGAGAAGTCCACAGTCACATCCCTGAATGTCAATGGACCCTGAAACACAAAGTACAGTTTGACCAAGTCATCCCATTTCTATCATAAACAAACAAACAAATAAATAAAATAAAGTAAAATAAAATAAAATAAAAAGGGACATAACCACTGACCTGGGACAAATCAACTGGAGAATCGGCCATTTCGTTTGTTTCTCTTCTTTGAGTTTCTCTTTCCAGGAACAGTGAATAGATAGATGGCTTGCTGCCCTTTCATATAATGGGCAAAAGAGATAAAGGAAAAATTAATACTGAAAGCAGTTAAAGAAAAATGTCAAAACATCTGAAAAGACCCAAGGAACAGACTACAACCAGCATTCTAGTCAATGATCCCAAATCCAGGATGGCATGGAATGACATTTGAAGCTTGGGGGGAAAATTCACTGTCAATAATACTGTTGCATCCAGAAAATTTCTACCTTAGAATTGATGGAGATAAAAGTACAGTTCAAGACAAAATACAAAGTATAGTACAAAGTAAAGCAATTCATTTCAACAAAGCAAAACCGCAGACAATACACCAGCGGCAAAAATTGTACAGATGAGTCAGAGGACTCATCCATAAGAACATGGGAAAATATAAATTTCATGTGAAGAATAGATAAAAACAGGAGAAACGGGAAGTAATCATCCATGTTTGTTTGAAAAATGGGGAGTTTTCTGATTATACAGACCCTAGAGAAATAAATGTATGGTTTTGAGAGAAAACTTTGAAGAAAAGGAAGGGGTCATGGCATGACAGGTGAGCCCCAGTAAGAAGAGCCTTCCTTGCGCCCCATGGATTGTGCCAATTGGGAAGATTCTGAGCAACTTTTTAACTCAGCTTTGAATACAAGAATGTCAAAAGTATATTCATTGCCCTATATACTGGAGTCTATACAGAGGAAATAGGAATAGTGTAGGTTGATGAAAAAGGAATGAAATGCCAGGGTCTTCCTTTCTGGAAGTGTATGAAAAGTACAGGCCTCTACTATAGAACTTAGGAATAGAAAAATATTATAATCGGCCAGTTAAATGCTTATTATGAAATATTTTGAACATCAAATGATTCTACATGCAACATAGTTAAGGTAAAAATTACTTCAGACTGTTTAACATAACTGTACGAGCAGCTAGCCTACACACAAGCTGCACAAGTAGAGAGAGAACAAGAGAGCTGCTGAACCTTCAGATGTGCATTCATCCCTTTCTTTCCCCCTTGACTCCACACCTCCCTCTTTGGGAACTGAACTCCACTGAAGCTTTTCTTTGGGAATGTTGAGAAGACTTGACATCCTACTTCACAGATCCTTGCTCACCCATGTTCATTGCTGTTCTACTCACAATAGCTATAAAAGGGAAACAACCTAAATGCCCTTCACTTGACAAAGGGATGGTGAAAATGGGGGTACCTATACAATATGCAATTTACCTGTAAAGAAAATTTAAATCACGAGCTTTGCAGGTAAATGGATAGACCTAGAAAAGATCTATTCTTTGAATAGGTATTCAAAATTACCTATTGAATGAGGTAATGCAGACCCAAAGACAGGCATTACATGATCTCTCTCATAGGAAATTCCTAGCTCCAAACCTTCAGATGAGAGTCCACAACCTGGAGTGAATGCAGTAACAAGAAAAGAGAAAAAGAGATTACAGCGAGATGTAGGGGAGCAATAGAGACAGGAATAACAGGGCACCAGTGATCTGAAGGGGGAAGTGGAAAACGGGGGAAGGGATTTAATTATGGAAAAGGAACAGGCATAAAGAAAAGGAGGGCAACATAACAGTAAGGATGTCTAAACAGTCATAAGAAATTTTAGTACCATTGATCTACCCCAAATAGCCCATAATACATATATGTCTGTGTAAACACATACTTTGACATTGTAAATGAAGAGTTTCCATCTGGGCTGATAATGATCCCCACAAGAGCCATAGATTGTCTAACAAAACCACCGAAAGTCACAAGAAGCCTACTTAGAAGTTGTTGGTCACAGTTGTCCAAGATACACCAAAAATATTATAGGCTATTGATGTTGTCCATGGTGGACTCCCAGAGGTTGAAGGTGAGATCCTACTGTGATGAATGCATGCACTTCAGACATAAAACCTAGAGAATTACAGATGGATATGACCTGAAAGCTTCCTGTCTGAGGATTGGCTTTCATGGTACCAGAAGGCAACATGCAGCCTTCCAAAGGAGGGAGCCACCGAACAGTCCTACCCAGCTATGACACTTATGAACCACACACTGGTCTACACTGCATGCTAGTGCTAAGGGAGCAAGAGTGGCACACAAACCTTGGTGGTGACCACAGCTTCTAATTGGACTGAAGACCCTCTCGACAGGAGGGAAAATCATGCCTGGTACTGGAAAACTGGCCAGTTTCCTCAGGGCTAGTGAAGTCAGGGTTCGTGGAGGAGACCGACTTCATTAAATTAGCATAATCGCTAACTGAATTCTAAAAATTTTACTTATTCACAGAGGTAAATGTTGTCCTCACCCCAACCGTAGAAAGTTCTTTTTGAACACATGGAGATTATTACAGAAAACCGCAACCAGTCAAAATGCAGACTTGTGATGCTCAGTCCCCACTGAAACATAACCAACACAACTCCTTTACCTCAGGCTCAGGGATCACTGAGAAAGCGGTGGGAACATTGTAAGAGACAGAGAAACAGGACATTTGCCATGAGACTGTGTCTCCTAGAAATGTCAGAGAAGCTACAAGCATCAAATCTTACAAAATGGCTGCTGTAATATGAGCTCAACAAGGACAACACTAAGAGACATGCTAACATGGAAAGGAGAAAGCTCACTAGGCCTCAGCCCTAAGTCAAACATGATGGAATTCTGAGAGCTGGAGAAACAGTCTTCTGCAGAGAAGAGTGCACCATATGGTTATCCAACACCAAATGTTCATCCCTGGAAACATACAGACTGAGTAGGTTGTATGTTTATGTTTAGGAATTCACACAAACATATAACAAAAATGAAAGAGAAATTTACTAAGAAATAATAAAGTCAAAATTTGAGATGTTTTATATAAAAAGATTTATAGTATTTTCTATTACTGTTCTTCACATAATTAAACTTAATAGGGGACTGGTTAAGTTTCTCAATGCTTCTCTAAAAGCTTCTTCTTTCTAAAGCTCTCAATGCTTCAGAGCACCTGTTGTTCTCTTAAAGACCCTTTATCAAAAACCTGAATAGCAAATAAAAAATTAGTAAAGAGGGTGAAAACAAAATTAAAAATCCTTGTACTAACTGGAACATGGAAAGATGTTTCACACAGCTGAAAGTGAACATAATATCGTGAAACATGCAATATTTCTGGAAATGGTTTGTGTGACCAGTTCAAACTCCATGACATTTAACACATTATTTCATATAAAAAGAGAAACCTAGAATTCATATTGACACAAATTCCCTGGGTACAGAGCAACCCTAGGGAAAAGTTGCTATCCTACTGTGATTACAAATGACACTGCAGACTAGGCGGTGGTGGCTCAGGCCTTTAATTCCAGCATTCAGGAGGCAGAGGCAGGCGGATCTCTGTGAGTTCGAGGCTAGCCTTGTCTACAAGGGCTAGTTCCAGGACAGGCTCCAAAGCTACAGAGAAACCCTGTGTCGAAAAACCAACCAACCAACCAACCAACCAACCAAACAAAAACCAAACCAAAAAACCAAACTAAAACAAATGGCATTGAAAAGCCACATAAACAACAGCATCATGGGAGTAGGAGAAAACTGACAAAACAGCCTAAAGTACAACAGTAGCAGATGCAGAACCTGGCCAATAGCAACGACCACGTGAATGTCATCAAAATACCACAAACAGGTGTTTCAGACAAGGGTAAGACATTCACACCAGAACTTCATAGCCTACTTCCTTCTGAACAGCAGAGAAACTGCTTGCACCCCTTTGTGCCTTCCCTCCTGGGTCGCAGCCCCGCAGCGCTTCTGACCTGGGAGGTTCCAGGGCCACCCGGCTGCGGTTCCCGCCGCTGCGCTGCTGACTTTCCCAGGCCGCCCAGCGCCGCCACTTCGGCTCCGGGGAGTATTCGCGTCCCCGCGACACTCGCCGACTCCTCCGCACCCAGGTCTGCACCACAGGATTCCCCTAGAGAAACAGGGAATGCTGGAATTTCTGTCACTTCAGCTTGATTCCTCCCAGCTACTCCTCCCGTCCCCGCCCAAAATACCTCCGCTTCCGGTTACCTGTTTCCCCCCTCCGCCCCCCAAACCCGCCTACCACGGGGCTCACTTTTAATTTTCCAGTTGCACCACATTCTTTTCAACTAATCTTCTCTGATTGACGGGTGTTCCGTCCCATTAGAGACCTGTAAAACCCAAGCCTTCTCAGGCTGCCTTCCACACAGCTTCAGCTGTCAGGCTGCCCTGGACCCGCTCTGCACAGCCTCCTCACATGCTTGCTGTCTGCCTAGATCAGAAGTGACCTAGGAGGACGCTGCATCCAGGTGTCTGACCCCACAGTGAGTTCTGAACCCTCCAGATAAAAGACAGACAGCCTAACCTCGACTTTAGTAGTAGGCTCTTGGTCAACAACATGCTTACACCTGAAGCGCGACCCAAATTACTAACGCCAGATATCTGGAGTGAACGTTGAAGGACCAGAGAAGCTGAGCAGCCAACCACCAGAAAGTTCTTACCTCTAGGAATCCTCAGACCGAATGGCACCGAGATCTTATGTCCTTCTGCCTTATATTCCCGTCATCACCTCCCTCGTGCTGGGATTAAAGGCGTGCACCACCATTGCCCAGCTGTTTTCGTGTGGCCCAGGGTGTCGATGAACTACTGATCTCCCTGCTTTCTTCTTCCAAGAGTTGGTATTAATGGTGGGTACCACCTCTGTTTGTCCTCTATACCTAGGTTGGCCCTCAGATCTCCACACAAACCTTATTTATCAGAACACAAACAAAATATCACTCAGCATAACACCAAACCTTAACAGGCTAAATTCAGATTCTAGCGTTCCATCGCGAATATACAAACACGAGAAGCCGAAACCAAATACTTCAATTGTGCCTTGGAGAGAGACATTACATGAACTTGAATTTTGAAAAGAATTTGGTGTCTCAAGAAGTCTAGAAGTCAGTTCATTGCTAACATCCCTGGGTTGAGTTTATCCTGAGCTGTATTGATCTCACCCCTAGATAGTGGCTTTGTCATTTTACTAACTCAGAAACAAGTTAGGGTGATTCATGCTAAAGGTGATTTATGATAAAATATAGAAAGATTCTTTGGAGAAAAAAAATGCAATGGCGAATGCAGAGATTCTTGCTTGTCCCAGTTGCAGAAAATAAGTAAGGAATGTGGTTCCAGCCCTGAAAACATCAGTTACACCATCCTGTCTATGGCTCTGGGAACATTGATGAAGAGATCTAGGAAAGAAAATGAGAAGAAAAAGAGGAGGAAGAGATAAGACTTGTCATTCTCTATACTCCATTCAACTGTTGTAATCAGTAACCAACAGCAATTCTATTTACCTGCATTGACCACACATTAGACCACAATCAGTGTATGAAGCATGACCCTAATTAGTATTATCAATAAATACCTGGAGTCAAATACCGAAGTAAATGCTGAAAGGTCAGAGACGCAAAGGAGCAGTCACCAGTGTCTTTTGACTTCTTCCGATCCTCTGATTGAATGGGGACTAGAATCCTGTCTCCACTTGCTTTGTATTCCTGTCTCCACCTCCTGAGTGCTGGGATTAAAGGCACGAGCATCCCAAGTGCTGGGTTTAAAGGTGTGATCTTCCGCTAGCTGATTTCTATAGTTAACTAGTGGCTAACTCCACCCTCTCATCTCCAGGCAAGCTTAATTTATCAGAACACAAGCAAAATATCATATAACAAGTGTAGGAAATGGAAGGATGATAGGGCCCAAATGTTAGCTATGGATGGATTGAAGGAGAAGAATCACTGCATTTAGCTGTAGATCTCCTCTGCTGAGCCCAACCAGGCTCCAACACACAGATCCAGACTCACAGTCTTACAGATGTCTCTGATCAGTTTCAGTGGATCCCAAGAAAAATGAGTAGTGATGAACACAATAGAGAGATTAGTTGGAATTATAGACCAAGACAGTAGAGAAGTAGAAGGTGAGAGTGGACAGTGTTTGAGATGCGAACACACAAACATATACAGAGTGTACTTGTATTATACATATATGAGGTTGTGAGTGTAAAATAGGTTTTTTGTTTGTTTGTTTGTATTTCGAGATAGGGTTTCTCTAGAGCTTTAGAACCTTTCCTGGAACTAGCTCTTGTAGACAAGGCTGACCTTGAACTCACATAGACCCGCCTGCCTCAGCCTCCCCACTACTGGGATTAAAGGCGTGTGTCACCACCACCTGGCAGTAATAGATTTTTTTGAGACAGGGATTCTATCTGTAATCCTATGTATTTTGAAACTAGCTTTATAGAACAAGCTATCCTCGAAATCTCTGAGATCCCTCTGCCTGAAAAGAGTTGCGTTTAAAGGCGTGCCCCAACCTGCATTGCTCAGAGAAAATTTTAAATAACCACAGCAGACTGTAATTTCTTTCAGGTGTTAGCATTATCTGTTGGTTTTTGTTTGTTTTGTTTTGTTGGTTTTTTAAAATGTTTTCTTTGTGTAATTCTGGTTGTCCTGGAACTCCCTTGGCAGACCAGCGTGGCGTTGAACTCACTGAGAGTCATCTTGTAAGACTTTAAGACAATTCTGAAGCCATTTCTGACAATTCCAAACCCTCTCAGCCTCCGTGCCTTAGTGCTTCCCCTCCTCCCCTGGGAACCAAGGAACCTAAGAGCTACACATGCGCGTACTCAGTTCCTGAACAATTACCCATACACGTATATTTTGACTCAGTCCCCTGGGAAACGGGGTCAAAATGACCTCTTACCTCATCTGATCTGACAATAGCTCTCCAGCCAATTATTGGTATTAGCCCTTTTCGAATAATCCAATCACAATGGTCAAGGAATAACCCCTCTTGTTTCTATGGGGCCTTCTCCTTTAAAAGTAGACTGTACCAGCTATTCGAGGTCTCTCGGCTTCCCGAATGCTGAGGGACCCTGTCATGACAGAATTAATAAAATCCTCATGCTTTTGCATCAGCTGTGGTATATGAGGTGGTCTCTGGGGGGCGACTCCTTCTCGGTTTGAACACTAGAGTCCAACAATCTACTTCTGTCTCTATAATGTGGCATGTGCCATCATGCCCAGCTTATCTGGATTAATATCAGGTAATACTAAGAGTCGGGAAATATTTCTTTTTCGCGTCAAATAGCGTTTTAGTTGGCTTTGCTGTCGGTTCTTTGGAGTTCTAATGGAATCCTGTCAATCTGGTCCTAATGTTTATTTAAGGGGGCATTTTATTCTTGCTTCAGTCTCATTGCTACTTGTACTTCTGTTCACATGATTTATTTCATGTTTGGAAATTGGGTATGTTATATGCACCTGCAAACTCATCTCTTTCAGTTAGAGTTGTCAGTTTAGTGCAATAGAAGTCTTTAATGTGAACGAACAAGATATCCAGGTGGTTATTCTTTTCTGCCAAGTAAGCTGTTTAGTTACCTTGGGTAACTGTCAGGTTGGGTAGTAGTGACACACTCCTTTAATCCCAGCACTATTGAGGCAGAGACAGTTGGATTTCCTGTCCAACCTGTGATACAGAGTAGGTTCCAGGTCAGCCAAGGCTACACAGCAAAACCCTGTCTCAAAAAACAAAGCTAAACACTAAGATACAATAACAAAAGTAATATATAGTTGGGAAAGGCCATGTCAGCCTTTTAACCCAACCCTCAGGAGGCGTGGGCAAGAAGAACTCTGAGTTCAAGGCCAGTCAGCTCTACATAGTGACTCTTGAACAGCTGAACATAGAGACTTTGTCTCAAAGTAAATTGCTCCCCAAGGAATAGTATTCATGGGAGCACTATGCAAGGTTTGAAAGAAGAGAAACAACCAGCAGTTCTAGCCAGCTATGCCTATGAGCCACAGCAGTTGTCATCCCAGCACAATAGTCCTAAGGATGCAATAGTGGCAAGCACGCCTTGGTGGTAGCCAACCTCTCTTTCATTGGATTTAACCAATCCAAGAGTTTGGTTAACTCTCTTAACCAAAGTTCAGACACCATGAATGGTACTGAAATTCTAGCTACCTTCTTGTGCTGTTGAAGACATGAATCTTGGAGGAATTACTTTACTAAACCAGCATAATCTCTTAAAAAATCTAAACATTTCTCCTTTTGCCCAGAGGTAAGCTTAGTCTTCACCCTTCATTCAGGAGACATCTCTTTTCATCAGTTGGAGACAAGTACAAAAATCCACAAGTAATAAAAATGTAGAGTTTTGCAGCCCAGGCCCCCTGGATATATCTGTAAACACTTCTACACCTTAGGCTAAAGGATCATTTTTGAAGAGGGTGTGTAAAGATTACAAGAGGCAGTATAAAGATTAAAAGAGGTGAAGGGCCTGGGACTTTGGAGGGCGAGTATGTCTCATGGCGTATTAATCAGTGTTCTCTAGAGTAATAGAATACATAAAACATATATATTGGTATGATTATAGGCTGCTGTCTAGGTAATGCAACAATGGATGCCTGTAAACATCCAATGGATGTTCAAACATCCATTAGATGCTCTGTCCACAAGGTTGGATATCTCCAGTGGTCTTCAGTATCTCTTTATCAGCAGGCATTTGAGTCCAGGCATTGAGCATCCCACTTGAAATATTCACAGATCTCCAAAGACATAGAATTACTACCTGTCCAAGCTGCTTCTCTGGTTTTACCCCACAACACCCACAATCAGATGAGTTGAGAACAGCATAGCCCAGAACTGATAATTTAGAGGCCTGGGTCACTTCTTCACTTAGAACAGTAAGTCTAACTCCAGACCTAGGCCCGTAGAAACTACAGTGTCTGGTGTATGTGCTTAATGGTGATTAAGTGTCATCAGCTTCCCCTAGGTTGCCTAGTTATCTCACAGCCTCTATGCATACTGGGAGAAAAGAATTGGCACACTGATTTAAAATACAATCTGTGCCCTATTCACAATTTTACTGAAAATAAACCTTTTAGCTCTTTTATCTATCACCTAATAATGTAGCACCCTAACCTACCTTCCCTCCCCTGCACCTGCAAGAATCCCCTGATGATTTAATTCCTTTATTAACTAATTTTCTTCATTAAGGAGTTCACCAGACATCATGTACTAGCCACTCCCACAGATCTCTCTCTCTCTCTCTCTCTCTCTCTCTCTCTCTCTCTCTGTGTGTGTGTGTGTGTGTGTGTGAAAACCCTTATCTGATTTTCTAGAGTGCAAAAGAATTCCAGTCCTAGAACCTGGTAGGGCTGGGGACTTGCTGGTTTTATATATGACTGGGAACATTTGTAATGGATCAAGCAAGGTACAGTATAGAACAACGTAGAAGAAAGAGCAAGAGAGAGCAAGGGAGAATTGATGGAAATAAGAGAGAAGAAAGAAGAATAAAGAAATATGGATGGATGATTCCTGGTGTGAGTAGAATTGTTACCCCTCAAATCTTTACTGTCAGATTTGTAGTCTCCCCCCCACCCTTTAGCTATTTGTGGCATCTTTAAATGAACCATGGAAGGAAGTCTTAAAGGCCAAAAACCTTTAAGGCTCTCTAAAGTGGAAGTAACAACAAGTATAACATCCCCGCAATGCTACTACCCACAAACTTCATTGTCTGTATCAGCAATAGCTAAATCAGCCACATAGTGTGGAGCTGCTTGGTCTCTCTGTTTGACCTGCTTGAAACTGCACAAACCTGCAGCTGAGTTTATGGCATCTGGTGCCCGGCTCCATCTTGCAGGCAACATGTCACTGCGCTGCTGTTGGCATGGGACTGTGAAACTAGGAAGCCCAGTGTGGCTTTGTGTCTGTGCATTCAGAAACTTTCTTTTTCTTAGTTTTCTTGGGCATGATGGAAATTCAAAAGCCTCAGGTTTTCATGCCAGTTTTAACTAGAGGTTTCTTTCCTGTCTACCAGTTCCTGAATATACACTCTGAGACTTATTAATTATAAAAATTTGGCCAGGCGCACGCCTTTAATCCCAGCACTCGGGATTACTACTAAGTAGCTCTTGCTTCTTCCTTCCTTCCTTCCTTCCTTTCTTTTTTTTTCTTTTCTTTACTTTTTTTGATTTTCCAAGACATGGTTTCTTTGTGTGACTTTAGTGTTGTTCTTACTTTTAAATTACCCAGTTCTATTATTTTATTGTACAATTTTGCCATGAGGCTTATGGCTTGTTACCTCACATCTTGCTTGTCTGGCAGCTGCTGGCATCTCCCAGACTCCACCTCCTTTTTTCTTTTATCTTTGCTTGGATTTCCCACCTAGCTATATTCTTTCCTGCTATAGGCCAAAACAGCTTCTTTATTAACCAATAGTAATAAAACATATTTTACAGAAGGGAATTAACACTGTTGCTCAACTTTAACTGAAATTCCAAAGACCATGTCAATCATCCACTGGAAACATCATCGTTATTTATGTTTTGGAAACATATAGTACAGATTTTGACCATAGCTAGCTAACTAATATTTAAACATAGCTTCATAAAATATGATCACAATATTTTATTAAACAAACAAAATATGAATAATATGTAAAGCTCTTGTTCTCCCTTAAACATTTTGGGGCAATACAAATATGTGTGAGTGTGTGTGTATGTGTGTGCATGTGCGTGCATGTGTGTGAGCACTAATGTGTGCAGAGAGACGGAGAATGCATGGGAGATACTTCAAAATCCTTGAATTTCAAAATGCATGATTTAGCTTCTACAGTGTTTTTAATAACCACATTGAGATAGATTGAACATTTTCTTGAAAGTGTAATGTAACTAATAAAGGCAATTTACAGGAAGCCGACAGCCAACATCAAACTAAATGGAGAGAAACTCCCAGCAATTCCACTGAACTCAGGAACAAGACAAGGTTGTCCACTCTTTCCATATCTATTCAATATTCTTGAGGTGCTAGCTAGAGCAATAAGACATCAAAAGGAGATCAAGGGGACACAAATTGGAAAAGAAGAAGTCAAACTCTCACTGTTTACATAAGCAATCCCAAAAATTCTACCAAGGAACTTCTACAACTCATTAATAATTTCAATAATGTAGCAGAATACAAGACTAACTCAAAAAGATCAGTAGCCCTCCTGTGCACAGATGATAAAAGGGCTGGGGAAAAAATCAGAGAATCAACACCCTTCAAAATAGCCACAACTCGGATAAAATATCTCAGAGTAACTCTAACCAAACAAGTGAAAGACTTGTATGACAAGAACTTTAAATCTTTGAAGAAAGAAATTGAAGACTTCAGAAAGTAGAGGGTAGGCAGAATCAACATAGTAAAATGGCAATCTTAGGCCGGGCGGTGGTGGTGCATGCTGTTAATTCCAGCACTCAGGAAGCAGAGGCAAGCGGATCTCCGTGAGTTTGAGGTCAGCCTGGTCTACAAGAGCTAGCTCCAGGACAGGCTCCAAAGCTACGGAGAAACCTTGTCTTGAAAAACCACAAAAAAATGGGTGATCGCACCCCTTGCGGTCCTGATTTCCTTTTTCATGTTCTTCCTCCTTCTGCTCCTCTTTTTGACCTTGGGGGACTCCGTCCAGTGCTCCAATGTGGGTCTCCGTCTGTATCGCCATCCATTGTCGGATGAAGGTTCCCTCTGATCTTGCCTTCCTTGCTTACGTTGAGAGGGAGGAGGGAAGGGAGTGGGGGAAGTGGGAGGGGGTTGGGAGGAGGGGCGGAAATGGAGACTTTTGTATTTTAATAAACTTTGAGAAAAAAAAATGGGAATCTTACCAAAAGCAATCTACAGATTCAACGCAATACCCATCAAAATCCCAATAAAATTCTTCAAACACCTCAAAAGAATGGTACTCAACTTCATATGGAAAAGCAAAAAAACCCAAGATGGCCAAAACAATCCTGTACAATGAAAGAACTTCTGGAGGCATCACAATCCCTGACTTCAAACTCTACTACATAGCTACAGTACTGAAAACAGCCTGGTATTGGCATAAGAACAGACAGGAGGACCAATGGAATCAAATAGAAGACCCAGATATGAATCCACACATCTTTGAACACCTGATTTTTGACAAGGAAGAAAAAAGTATAAAATGGAAGAAATAAAGCATATTTGACAAATGGTACTGGCATACTCAATATCAAAATGTAGAAGAATGAAAATAGACCCATATCTATCACCATGTAGGAAACTCAAATCCAAATAAATGAAAGACCTCAACATAAAGTCAGCCACACTGAACCTTAGAGAAGAGAAAGTGGGAAATACACTTGGATGCATTGGCACAGGAGACCACTTCCTAAATATAACTCCAGAAGCACAGACACTGAGAGAAACAATTAATAAATGTGATATCCTGAAACTGAAAAGCTTCTGTAAAGCTAAGGACACAGTCAACAAGACAAAACGACAGCCTACAGAATTAGAAAAGATCTTCACTAACCCCACATCAGACAGAGGTCTAATCTCCAAAATACACAAAGAACTCAACAAATTGGTCCTAAAAGAACACATAATTCAATTAAAAAATGGAGTGCAGACCTAAACAGAGAACTCCCAATGGAAGAATCTAAACTGGCTGAAAGATACTTAAGAAAATGTACACCATCCTTAGTTATCAGAGAAATGCAAATCAAAACAACTCTGAGATTCCACCTTATACCTGTAAGAATGGCCAAGATCAAAAACACTGATGACAACTTATTCTGGACAGGAAGTGGTATAAAGGGAACACTCTTGCATCACGTGTGGGAATGCAAGCTGATACAACACCTTTGGATGTCAGTGTGGCAATTTCTCAGAAAATTAGGAAGCAACTTTCCTCAATTCCCAGCAATACCACTTTTGGGTAAATATCCAAAGCATGCTCAATCGTGCCACAAGGACGTGTGCTCAACTATGTTCATATCAGCTTTGTTTGTCATAGCCAGAACATGGAAACAGCCTAAATGTCCCTTGACCAAAGAATGATAAGGAAAATGTACATTTACACAATGGAGTACTACACAACAGAAAAAAATAATGACAGCTTGAATTTTTCAGGAAAATGGATAGAGCTAGAAAACATTATTTTGAGCGAGGTAACCCAGACACAGAAAGACAATTATCACATGTACACACTTATAGGTGGTTTTAAACATAAGGCAAAGAAAACCAGCAATCCTAGAGATCTCAGACAACAACGAGGACACTAAGAGAGACTTCCATAGATCTTATCTGCATGGGAAATAGAAAAAGACAAGATCTCTTGTGTAAATTGGGAGCATGGGGTCCTTGGGGATCTTTGGTAGGATTGAAGTGGGGAGAGGAGAGGTAGGGAGGGAGCAGAGAAAAATTAGAGGTCAATAAAAATAAAAGCTTCCCCAAAATAAAAATAAAGTCACTAATTATAAAAATAAAAAGAAGCCTGAGCTACTAGGCCAATCAGTTTATGATTAATGTCGATCTCTGTGTGATTTCCATGCGAATGAATAACTGAAGGACCAGGTGGGACAGAAATCTCTGTCAACAAGTCATTATCTTTCCCCATATTTGTTTTAAAAGCATCTCTTTTAATGTATGATTAGATTTTTCAACAATTGCTTGTCCTGTAGTATATTATGAGAGTACCTGTAATGTTTTATCATATATTATGTAAAAATTATGTCATTTTATTAGAAACATGAACAGATGCATTATCAGTTTTAATTTGTAATGGTATTTTAATAAGTCATCATTTATGATAAATGTATAATTATAAAATGTGCCTTTTCAGAGCTTAAGGCAGTTGTCAACTTTCACCCAGGCTAAGTATCAATTTTATGATGTATATATTTTAGCTTTCCAAATTCTGTTTTGAGAAAATTCATATTCCAAATTTAATTTCTTTGTTCAGTTTTATGATTACTGACTACAGGTAAAGGAATCTGATTATATAAGAAACAGATAGGACAATTTTTAAAGTTCTCAAGCTTTTTGCCATGCCACTTAGAAATGTTTTTAAAGCTTTTACTGTTAATGTGATGTATTTCATGAAATTTCAGTGCTTCTAACACATTTACTATTCATAAGGTATTTAATCATTACCTTATGTCAGGACCTTATGCCAGTGGTCCTGAATATCTATTATGAGAGTGAATATGACTTTCATACAATATGTGATTTCTGTCTCTAATTGTCTATTGTATTGTGAACAAGTTCAGCAGTTTCTACATATAAACAACTCTTTCTACATATTGAGAATCAGTAATTATATTGTGAACTTCAGGAAAATTTAATAATATTCAAAGAACTGCTTGAAATTCTAATTTTTGAACAGATGATGAAATTTGAACTACTTTAATCCTGATGTATAAGGAGCCATTCTTAATTTATTTGCATAAGTATGGAATGGAGGAGGCCCCAGAAAGAGGTCCTCTTTTCACTCCTGGGACGAATCCATTTACTTCTTTTTATGAACTAAAGTCTTTTTCTTTGGGTGTATTTGGTGTGGGAGAATTGTCTGTATTCTGTCAATCATGTTTTAAATAAACACTGATTCACCAAGCAGGAAGTATAGGTGGGTAAATCAGACAGGAAGTAGAACAGGAGAATGCTGGAAAGGAAGAAGCCCAGTCCTCACCAGTTCTGCCCAGACCACCAGACAGGCAAGGTATAAGCTGCCCCACTGAAAAAGGTACTGAGTCATGTGGCTAACATAAATAAAAATAATGGGCTAACATAAGTTATAAGAGCTAATAAGTAGCCTGAGCTAATGGGCCAATCAGTTTATAATCTTATGGAGTTCTCTGTGTGATTTTCTTTGGGACTTGCTGGCTGTGGGGTATAGGGTGGGACAGAAACACCAAAAAGCAAGCCCCTCATGCTAGAGATGGCACCCAATGTGGATAACTGCATCCACAGAAAGCCCGAGAAAGTTTGGAAAAGAATAGAGTAAAGCATGTTTTCTTGGTAGCAGCAATTTCTCCGGTCTGCTCTGCTAGCTGAAGACAAGCAAGTACTCTCATCTAAGAGAGGCTTCCTGTCTCAGCTTTAACTGCAAAACCCTGTAGCTCTTTTAAGAGGTCCTGCCACAAAACACTTACATAGTGTTGAGGAAAAGCTGACCGCATGCTTCTCAGTTTTCAGCCATAGCAAGAAAAAAAAAAGCTGCGCAGTTTTAAAATGCTGGCTTTCTGGGTCGTCCTGCCAGGGCAATCTCTGACTCTTTCATGCAGGCAGTCCGACTGAGTGTGGTCTGTGAGCAGAATGCTGCAGCTTGCTTGCTCGCAGGGACCTTGAAACACCATAGAGTTGTGGCAATAAACATGGCTACAGCTGGTACCTCTGCCATGAGGCTGGAAAGCTAAGGAATGGGCTGGATCCAGCTGTCAAAGCCATGACTTTAATCCTCTCCATAAAGACTCATGTAGTCAGAAAAAGAGAGATATACAGTAAAGAGAGATTCAAAGATGAAGAAAACCTTTAAATGGTTTACAGTGTGTTAAAAATATATGCAGGATAAATGTTAAAGTTCTTAAAGCTGTGCAGTTCGATCATCTAGAGATATGGCACTAATACCCTTGGGTGACTCCACCATAATTTTAACAATGCCTGTATAGTCTGGATCAATTATTCTGGGATAAACCCATAGGTCTCTCAAAGTAGTAGATGACCTGCCTATCAATAACCCTAATGTGCCTGGTTGGAGAGGGCCTTGAAAGTCAGAGTCTATCGTTTGAATTCTCATTTGAGGGGTTAATATGAGCCTGATGGTGGCACGGAGGTTCAATCCTGCTGAACCCTCAGTGACTCTCCGCGGTTCTGTGGGTGTCTGAATGTCGGCCATTGCTCCAGTTTCCCTTCCTGTACTTACTCCTCCATTGCCCCATATATTTGAGGGCCCTGAGGCTGAGGGCCCCGCTGTCCATTTTTTGACCTAGCATTAGGTTCGAGGGGTCATCTGTTGATATCCTTGATGGATCTGCACTCATTGGCCCAATGCTTTCCTTTCTTGCATTTGGGGCATATCCCTGGATTTGGATTCTGGCTAATTCCTGGTCTCTGGGTATTCCCCTGCCGAGCATTTCCTCCTTGAGGGCAGTTGTGCTTAATGTGGCCTGGCTTACCACATCGAAAGTAAGTTCGTGCATTGCCCCCATTTTTGCTCAATCTAAGTACTGCGGCTGCCAGTCCGGTATTGGTTAATGGACCTCCTAATTCTCTACATGCTCTCATCCAGACGTCTAATCCTCTATTTTTATATGGGGTGATAGCCACTCTGCACTCCTGGGTTCATTGTTCATACACTAGCTGCTTGACAAATGGCATAGCGGTGTCCGGGTCACTAAAGATCTTTCCTGCCACTTCTATCATCCTAGCCACATAATCAGAAAAAGGCTCCATAGATCCTTGAAGGATCTTAGTCAAATTACCAATTACCTCCCCTTTATTAGGTAAGGTCTTCCATGCTCTTGTGGCAATGTTATTAATCTGATCATACACTTGAGGAGGGTATCCATTTTGCTGGTTGGCAAACCTGTCTTGTCCAACCAACATATCTGTGTCCCAGACTGCTTGTGCCCCTCCAGCTGCTAGATTTATTGCAGCCTGAGCATTGGCCAATTCAATTAAAAGAGCTTTCCAATCTAGATACTGGTCAGGGGACAAACATGCTCGTGCTAGGTTCATCCAATCAGCTGGAGTCATGGCGTATCTATGTAGAGCTTTCACTTGGGCCACCATAAAGGTGGCTGTAGTGCCATAAGTCCGGACAGATTCTGCCAATGTCTTGATGACCTTAAAATCCAAAGGCTCATGGAATCGATTGCCTTGTGGATCCTGAAATACAGGAAATGCTGAGGCCATCATCATTTCTGCCCTGACTTCTCTCCATACCTTAGGATTGAAAGAAATCCCTCCCTCTGCTCCTATAACCTCCAGATACGGGGGCGGAGCTGAAGGGGGTTACAGTCCTGTGCATGCCTTTAGATGTCTTATTTTTCTCTCCGTTTCCCTTTTTCTTGGAGATTTTCATTCTTTTTAATGCTTTTCTAAGGGTTTCTCTATCTTCATCCATTTCTGTCTCTGGGTCTGGTGTCTCTGGGTCTGGCCCTGTCTCTGAGCTCGAGGAGACAGAAGAGTCTGATTCCTCCAATTCTGACAGGCTAGGATATAATCGACCCTTTTGCTTTTCCTGGGCCCTTCTTCCCTCTACCTGAATCTGTATCAGATGCCACATCAGACTTTGCCTCATTAGAGGCTGCCGTTTCTGAAGCTGCCCTCTCTGAATGTTCCTCCTGTAATATCTCTAAGGCTGCTTGGCCATTTTCCACTGCTTCACTGCATTTTCGATCCTCGAGGCAGCTTTTCACTAATTTCCCCCCTTAGTAGAGTCAGTTCTCTACACGTTTGAATTTGCAATTCAATGTGATTATCACCTTAAGGCTTGGTAAAAAGATAGGTCTTACTCCAGCCTGAAGCATTCCCTGTTCTGCAGCAAACTCAAGGTCTCTACCTATCTTTTCCCTTGACGGAGTCGTAAGCTTCCCGGAGACTGCAAACCAAGGTGCAGTGGTATCACATTCCTCCATGAACCTCCCTAAGGTACTTTTCATAAGTTTTAGATTTTTTGAACGAAGCAGCTCGTTCAAAGCCAGAAAAATTGGGTGAGAAGAATTCCCTATGTCTATTCACTGAGGATTCTCAATACACTCCCTACGGCAATAAGTAAAAATGATGAACCAGAACACTGTATTCAAGAGTACCCAAGCTGCTAAGGGCAAGTAGTAATCCATCAACAGTATCCAGCAATTTTACTTTCAGTTCATCGGGCTAGTGAACTGAATGTGCTCTACAGACTTGTAGCCCATCCGCTGTAGTAGGCTTTGCTTTCACTTTCGATTTGTCCGCTCTAGTCGCGGCTCTACTTCCCCCACTCTCCCTTTGTTTACAGGCAAGAGCAAATAACATGCTTTGGTCGCGGATCCCCAATCTTACCTTGAGGACTTACCGGTGCACCCCCTGACTGCTGCAAGTTCTGGGCTCCAGGGAGAGGAGAGGAGATTCCCTGTAAGGGCCACCACTTGTCACGACCACCTCGACCAGCAAGGAAGATGCAACACCGGAGCTCTTCCTGCAAGCAGTTTACTCAGGACCTTGTTACAATAGTTTCTCTCCCCGGGCAAGCTCCTCCCAGCCCTTAAGTAGCCCTGGGCAGCCAATCCTGGATCGCCACATGGACACTGTCCATAGGTCCACTTATACGCAAGCAGCTTACGATCATCACGTGATCCTGGCCTTAGCCAAATAAGGTGCTGTTTACCACTGAGAGCACTCGCTTTTGGGATCGCGGAAGGCGGAAGCTGGCTCCATCTTTTAGGTGCGGCTCCATGCAGTTCTCTACACACAAGATTATCAGCGCCCCCAAACAGCAGGAAGTAGCCTGGAATACTACGCCCACATTCCCAAAAATGAACTATGGGTATTTTCCTTTGTTTTTTTTTTTTCCTTAAAAAAGAGGGTTAAGTGGTGTGGGAGAATTGTCTATATTCTGTCAATCATGTTTTAAATAAACACTGATTCACCAGGCAAGAAGTATAGGTGGGTAACCCAGACAGGAAGTAGAACAGGAGAATGCTGGGAAGGAAGAAGCCCAGTCCTCACCAGTTCTGCCCAGACCACCAGAGAGGCAATGTGTAAGCTGCCCCGCTGAAAAAGGTACTGAGCCATGTGGCTAACATAGATAAAAATAATGTGCTAACATAAATTATAAGAGCTAATAAGTAGCCTGAGCTAATGGGCCAATCAGTTTATAATCTTATGGAGTTCTCTGTGTGATTTTTTTTTGGGTTGATGGCTGTGGGGTATAGGGCAGGATAGAAATCCCAACAAGCAAGCCCTTCATGTTACAGGTATTTATTGTTGATATTTCCTAAAGAGTTACTAAAGGCTCTTTTTTTCAGTAAGAAATTAATTTTTATGAACTTTTACCTTACTAATGACATTATTTAATAAGTTATAACCTACTGTCTTAGGTGTTACATTTTTATAGAACTTAAGCAATAATTTCCAGAAAGGAACTTAAAGAGCAGAACCATATTCTTAGTAATAATAAACAAATAAGAGCATACCCAATATTATAGTTTTAAATCATGAATTTTGTTTTAAGTTCTGTTGGGTCCATGGGGGTCACACAAAGATGGGGACAGACCACCAAAGTCTAATAAACCAGAAGTCAACTTTATTCCAGAAACCAGATTTCAGGAAAACCAGAAGCAAACTTAAAAATAAAAATAAAAAATTACTGTGGGGTACATCAGTTTATCAGCTAGCTGACACCACTGCCAGAGATAGTGTTTGTTAGGCTGTGGCAGAGGCTGGTTTCTGAACCCATCCTTTTATAGTAGGGGCACCAAGTATTAGATCTGAACAAAGGAATTTACAATCTCAAAGTAAAATTTAGATACAGAGGGCCTTAGTTTTTTACATTAATCATAAGCTAATTGGCCCATTAGCTAAGGCTTCTTATTAACTCTTATACATTAGCCCATTATTTTTATCTGTTAGCCACATGGCTTAGTACCTTTTTCAGCAAAGTAGTCACATCTTGCTTCTTCTGTGTCTAGACAGGACTGCAGAGGTGGCTTCCCTCTTCCCAGAATTCTTATGTTCTCATTGACCCACCTCCACTTCCTTTCTAGTAGCCCTGCCTATACTTCCTGGATACTGGCCAATCAGTATTTATTTAAAACATAATTGACAGAATACAGACCACTGTCCACCACTTCCCCGTCTTTTTTTTTTTTTTAACCAAAGAAAAATATCCATAGTCTATGTTTTGGAAATGTGGGTATAGTTTTCCAGACTACTTTCTGCTGGTTGGGTGTGCTGATAATCTTATGGGGGCCTAAAGAAAATTTAGAATTATGATCAAGTCCTAACTGGAGTATCCTGTGCGGCTTCATCATCTCAGGTAGCATCTTGAATCTGTTCTGGATGTAGAACTCAGACATCTGGGCCATTTGTTCCTACTGAAGATTTCTCAGGTGATCTTCCTTGATCAAACATGATTTTCCTGAACTCAGAATGAATTTACAGCTTCTCATTTCCTGTGGAAACAAAAACAAATCCTCTTCTCCAAATATCATATCTTTTGACTTTAATTTTGAAGTCAAGTTATTTTTTAAAAAAACCTATCTTGGATTAATTCAGCAGCAGTCATAAGTAAATATCTTTTAGCAGTTGTTGCTCCTTCCTCAGCATTCAAACAATTTCAACAGAGCATAATAACATATAGTATCCAAACTCTCTGTATATATATTTTATCTTCACATGGCTTTATTTTAACCTCTACTTCTTTTATTTTCACTTTTTACTTTTGGCTTTTTGAAACTGGTTCTGTGTGTATCTTTGGCTGTCCTGGATCTCCCTCTGTAGACCCTCTGTCTTTGAATTTACAGAGATCTACCTGCTTCTGCCTCCCATTTGCTGAGATTAAAGGTGTGTGCCACCAAACCTTGAATTTATAGAGATCTGACTGCCTTTGTCTCTCAAGCATTGGGATTAAAGGCTTGTAATACCACTCCTTGAATTCACAGAGGTCTGCCTTCTTCTGTTTCCCACGTTGGGATTGAAGTCATTTGTCACCACACCCAACTACTCTTTTTTTATTTTAAGGATTTTAATCTCTTTCTTTACTTTCCCAAGCTTGTATGTATTTTTAACACACTGTAAAACATTTAGAGGTTTTCTTTGTCTTTGAATCTCTCTTTACTGTATATCTCTTCTTTTCTCTGACCACATGAGTCTTTAATTTGCTAAGCAATATGCGTAGGATTAAAGCTGTGGCTTTGACGGCTGGATCCAGCCCATTTCTTTGCTTTCTGAGATTCCAGCCTCAAGACTGAGGTACCTGCCAGAGCCATGTTTATTGCCATGACTCTATGGCATTTCAAGATTCCTGCCACCAACAGAAAGCATGCGGTCAGCTTTTCATCAACACCATTTAAGTGTTCTGTGGCAGAACCTCTTTAAAGAGCTGCAAGGTTTTGCAGCTAAAGCTGAGTCAGGAAGCCTTTCTTAAATGAGAGCACTTGCCTCTAGCAAGCAGAGCCCACCAGAGAAAATGCTGCTATCAATAAGCCATGCTTTACTCTATTCTTTTCTTTCTAGAATGACTTCCCAAGCTCTTTCAGGCTTTATGTGGATGCAGTTGTTCACACGTTGGGCACTATTTTTTGACTGAGGTTTCCTGTCCTACCTGGTTCCCGCAGTTGTTAACTCCCAAAGAAATCACAAAGAGGTCTGCATTAATCATAAACTGATTGGCCCATTAGCTCAGGCTTCTTATTAACTCTTATAACTTACATTAGCCCATTATTCTTATCTGTGTTAGCCACATGGCTCAGTACCTTTTTCAGCAATGTACTCACATCTTGCTTTTTCTGTGTCTGGATAGGACTGCCAAGATTGACTCATTTTACAATCTCTATTAACAGAGTATTTTAGTTAAATTAGAGTTTGCACTTAATCTATTGTCTTCCCTGGTACTTTTAGGTGATGTTTACTGAAGCCCTGTGGTCTTTCCTTTGATGCTGCCAGTTTCACATAGCAGGGAAAATGCATAACCCAGAGGTCATATATCTATTTCCTAAAAGTTGACTCAGCTCATATCTGTAGGCTAGCTCTCAGTTTGCAGAGAGATGCTTTGGCCTTGTAAATAGAGCTATGGGTTGTAACATGAAATAACCCACAGTTGTTAATAGTTAATCCTCAAGCTGCTGAGAAAGCAACCGACAGTCTGTTCTTATTCTCCTAGGCTTACAACTTTATATTTCTTTATTTCTACATTCCTATTTCTGGAATCTACATTTTTATTTTCTTATTCTTGGACTCTTCAGTTAATTTATTATAAATAGTAATCATTCATTAGACAATTAAGAGAAGAGAATATCCTCCATACAACCAGTGACTAACACCTCTGGTAATTCAAACAGCATTGACTTCGTACTTTATGTCTTATGTATAATCATTTTTTTACTAGAAGTTGGGCTTGTTTTAATTTTTTCTTTCTATCATGAAGGGACCATTGATGAGTTATTCTTATTACTAGAGAAAAACAAAAAACATTTCCCATTAAGGAATCTTTAATATTGAGTTATTCTCACTCTTAAGGGAAAAACAAAAAATATTTTAACCAAAATTAAGATTATAAAAAAGACAATTCTAAGCTTGCTCAGGGTTCAGCAGGGAAGTTCTGCCAGTTATTTTTTGTAATTCAGATGCCCCTGCTCTCTGCTGGCAGGCTGATCCTGAAATGACAGACAGAATGCAGCCGGAGAGCTGAGAGTCAAAAATTCTTAATTTATTTCTCTATTTCTACTGGGAAGGGGCTTTGTTCCCTTTTTTATTTTTTGTTATGGGGGTCTTTTCTTTTCTAGGACTCGATGCCACATTTTTCCTTTTCTATTGGGAAAAATGAGTCATTTCTCCTTTTTTCATTAATTTTCTTTTTTATTTTCTTTCCTTCACCTTTCTCTATTGTGGAGATACCTTTTTAAAACTTCCCTTCCCCCCCCCCCCATTACTCTACTGGAAAGATTCTCTTTCCTGCTTTTATCCTTTGTCTCAAGACCCATATTATTTGTTGCTGCTCCTGAGATGGAGATTTTAAGTTCTACATGTTCTAGCCCTACCCTGGATTCTTGCCTACTACTTTGGGCATATGTTATCTCCAGTCTTGAAGTGCCCAAACCATTCTTTTCTCATGCCCCATATCGTTGTTCACAAAATGCCAGGGTGCACCAAATAGTTGAAGGGAGAATGCATTCCAAGATGAAATTTAAGGGCAGTTTGGTAGCAGGAAGGTCCAGCTTCTTCTGATGGATCGAACCTAAAACAGCTGTACAAAAGTGTATTTATTGAAAGTTACACAAAGTATTTCCTTATATCAAGGTTCCTAATATAATTTACATGCCCCAAGACTCTACTCCACTTTATTATGTATTCTTTGCAATGCACAATAATACAAGAGCCTCAGTTGTACCCGAGGCATCTTGTGACCAAAGTCATGGGATAGCTACAAGGTCCCTCCAGCAAACAATCACTGTTTTCCTCAAGGATTCTTCAAGGTCAGGGTGCTTCTAGAAAACAGCTCTTCATTCCAGTATTTACCCCATATAGTGATTCTGCTAAATTTCAACAAAGGCAGGCACCACCATCAAGAGTGCTTGGGATTTCTGTTTGTGTCATGCCTGTAATGTCACATGCACAGCTTCTCTCTTTATAGTTTCTATCTTCTGCTATTTGTAAAGTGTGACACCAGGATGAAGAATTTTGAAAATGAACAAAAAAATGAGACTTTATTAGAGCATTTTGTGTTTTCTTTTGTGGATATAGGACTTTACAAATTCAATGCATTTCGTGACTGTAATTTCCAATGAACAATAAGACATAGGGATTATATATGGTATACTTTTTTATGGTTTCTCAGTGTAATGGTCTGTTCTCTCTTAAGAAGCAAGTCCTGCCTACTCCCTCTCCCTTTCTGTTTTTTTTTTCTTGTCCCCATTCTCCTTCCCTTTCCCCCTCCCTTCCATAACTCACTAAATAAAGATCTAACTTCACTCTGTATGGTGTGCCTATCTATGTCTCTGTTTCTTACATGCTGTGTGGCTCCCTGCCCAGAACTGGCTGCCTTTGGGACCTCCTGCCCACTGCCTGCTGCCACTCAGGGACCTGAAGCATGGCCTTATGGCCCTCTGCCCACTGCCACCACTCAGGGACCTGCAGCATTTCTGTCACTGTGCCCCTCAGGGACAAGGAAGCATTCTTATTTTTACCATTACCCTCAGAACTATGAATTTTGTGATGTACAGTACATTTAGAAGGAAAACTAAAGACTATGTCACATTTCTTTTACATTAGTAATTTCATCATCATTATTATTGATACAGGGTCTATGTAGTTCTGGCAGTCCAGGAACTCACTATGTAGCCCAGGATGACCTCAGACTCAGAGATCTTCATTCCTATGCCTCCTGAGTGCTACAATTAAAGACATGCACCGTGATTGGTATTATTATCAATTTTTGGAGTTTTGAAAAAGGTAAATGTTTTTACAGCTATTCCCAGGGACTAGAGAAATAGTTTGGAGGGTAAGAAGACTGCTTTGTGTCCAGAGCATTGTGTTCAATACACACAATTCCTCACAACTGTCTGAAACTTCAGTTTCAGGGAATCTGATGCCCTCTTCTGGCCTCCATAGGCATCAGATGAACATGTAGTACACAGAAAGTCTTGTAGGCAAAGCAACCACTGACATTAAAAATAATTCATAGCCTTGATGGTAGATGCTGGCAGGATTTGCTGAAGGGTGTGGAGGGAGGAGGATCATGTGTTTGAGGCCAGCTTAGGCTACACATTTTTTTAAATCTGGGTGTTGGTGGCACATGTCTTTAATCCCATTACTTGGGAGGCAGATGCAGAGCCCGGTATACGGAGTGAGTTCCAGGACAGGCCCCAAAGCTACAGAGAAACCCTGTCTCAAAACAACAAATCAAACAAAAACTCAGACAGTTACTATTGCAGAATTTTATTTGTGATATTTTATAAGATTTAAGACTTCATTAAAGGCTTTCACAAATTTCTTGTCTTTGTTTTTATAATGTATATTCTTCAGATTTGTAAGTAAACAATACCATATAAAAGCTATGTCACATGATTTACAACAGTATTTTCCTCTCCAGTATGAATTCTCTGATGTCTTCTAAGATTTGAAAGGTGGGTATAGGTTATGCCACAGTCTTTGCACTTGTGAAGTTTCTCCCCAGTATGAATTTTCTGATGTGCTCTAAGATATGAGCAACCAGTAAAAGATTTGTTACATTCCTTACATCTGTAATGTCTCTCTCCAGTGTGAACTATCTGATGTGTTCTAAGATTAGACATGTAGGTAAAGGTTTTGTCACATTCCAGACATTTGTAAGGTCTCTCTCCAGCATGAAGCTTCTGATGTGTTCTAAGATCTGAAATCTGATTAAAAAATATGTCACATTCTTTGCATTTATAACGTTTCTCTCCAGTATGAATTTTTTGATGTATTTTAAGACTAAAATTTTGGAGAAAGGACATGTCACAGTCTTTGCATTTGTAGATATTCTCTCCGGTATGAATTTTCTGATGTGCTCTAAGATATGAGCACGTGGTAAAAGATTTGTCACATTCCTTACAACTATAAGGTCTCTCTCCAGTATGAACTCTCTGATGTGTTCTAAGCTGTGAGTTATGGGTAAAGAATTTATCACATTCCATACATTTGTAAAGTTTCTCTCCAGTATGAATTTTCTGATGTTCTCTAAGAGTTGACCGTGTAGTTAAATATTTGCCACATTCCTTACATCTGTAAGGTTTCTCTCCAGTATGTACTCTCTGATGTGTTCTAAGATTTGAACGTTGGATAAAGGACATGTCACATTCTCCACATTTGTAAGGTTTTTCTCCAGTATGAATTTTCTGATGTTCTCTAAGATATGTGCATGTAGTAAAAGATTTGTCACATTCTTTACAACTGTAAGGTCGCTCTCCAGTATGAACACTCTGATGTCTTCTAAGATGTGAGTCCCGGGTAAAGGATTTGTCACATTCCATACATTTGTAAGATTTTTCTCCAGTATGAATTTTCTGATGTGTTCTAAGAGTTGAATTCACAGTAAAGGATTTGTCACATACCTCACATTTATAAGGCTTCTCACCAGTATGGATTCTGTAATGTCTGTTAAGATGTGATATTTCAAGAAAGGACTTACCACATTCTTTGCATTTGTAAAATGTCTCTAGAGAATGAGTTTTCTGATGCCATCTAAGTGATGAATAGTGGGGAAAGGATCTGTCACACTCATTGCATTTGTAAGGCTTCTCTCCACTATGGAGTCTGTAATGGCTTTTAAGATGTGATAGCTGATGAAAGACCTTGCCACATTCTTGACAACTGCAATGTTCCTCATCAGTATGGATTTTCTGATGTCTCCTGAAACTGGAACAATGGGCAAAGGATTTGTCACATTCCATACATTTATAAGGCTTCTCTCCTGTATGCGTTTTCTGATGGCTTTTAAGTGCTGAGAACTGAGGAAATGACTTTCCACATTCTTTGCATTTGCAAAGTTTCTCCCCAGTATGAAGTCTTTGATGTGTTTTAAGATTTGCCCACTGGTTATAGGATTTGTCACAATTGTTGCACTTGTAGGGTTTCTTTCCAGTATGTATTCTCTGATGTACAGAGAGGTGTGAGGCGGTTCTGAAGGATTTTCCACATTTCTCACACTGGTATGGTGTCTCTCCAATGTAGATTGGTTGTTGCAAAAGACTGCATGTAGAGCTGAAATAGTCAATGTATTCTCCTTGCTTGTGTTCTTTGCTTGCAGTGTAGAGTCTCTGATCTTGAGTAATGCTGGAACACAAATTTTGAGATTTCTCACAGTCTTTAGATTTGTAAGGTTCTTCTCCAGTGTGGATGCTTTCATGTCTATCTAGGTTTGATGAGTCAATAGAAGAATCCCTGGGGTTATTGCAAGTGCAGTTATTGGAGTTTTCTGTGGTTTCACTTGTTTTATAAAATGCACTTGTGGAGGGGTCATGAAGCACTTTGCCAAGGTCATTACACTCAAAAGACTCCTTTTCAGTCTTCACATGTTGATGGGCAGGATCACATATGTAATAGTTCTCTGAAAATGAGTACAGTTCCGATTATAGGACTTGTTTCAAGATTAAACATTTGATAAATGATTAAGTTCTCTCTTAAGTCAACCAGCAACTCCTTAAATATTTTTCTTTCACTATAATTTTATGTATTGTCACAAAAGCAGTCAGACAGGCTTCAATGGCATATAATTAATAATAGATATCCCATCCTTATAGAAAATGTCTAATGGGACAAGATGGATCAAGAACTTAGAAATCATTGATTAGCTTTGAGATAGAGCTCACTGACTAATTATATTTAGAATATATGACTCTATGTTTAAATGTTTCTTCTTAGAAATGGATGAAGAAGAGTTTAATCCAATCCCAGGTTCAGAGTATTTACATACATTTACTAAGTGACAGACAATAAGGAGTACTGTTCCAAAGATCCAATTCCTTTAAAGAATAAAGTCTTATTTAAAAGCATGACAGGGTTTATTTATATCTTGAGAAAAATAAAAGCATTATTCTTCAAAAGTAATGGATGCAAAAACAGTATTCTGACAGACATAAGAGGCTCAGATTGTTTGAGGCAGTGCTGTCATGGGCAACTATTGCTTATTTCTATCCTCTACTGCCTGAGCCCCACACACTGCTGTGTTTCTTAAATTTCCTCACAGGATTATTCTCAGGTCTACTCTGTACACTAACTCCTGATATTATTTCCTAGAAAGGTGTCTGTGTATTTTCCACTGGCAATAAAATGAAGGATGTAACATGGAGATAAGAATACAAGGATGGCAATTAAAGAATAATCCTACTTAATGGACTCCCATTTGATTAAAAATTTTGTAAAATTATTCCAATCTGATGTCAGCATGGTCAAATAAAATTGCATTTTGTATTAGTATTATCACCAAAATTCAGGTGCAATACCTTTTAACAGTTATTACAACAGATGGGCTGCATCCTGGGACACTATACTAAGTTAAATGACCAGGAATCCTTTTAAAAGGAATTGAACAGTGTAAAAACATTCTTAGCTCTTGCTTTCCCTTTCACTGGAAGTCATCACTGTTGTCCTGCTCATTCACTAGCCCATTCTAATTGTGGCTACTCTCTCCTCTCCACATTCTAGGGCCATTTCATTTGCTCCAGAGGGGTGACTAGATCTTGCATACAATAATCATGTTCTGTGAGTCAGCCTATGACTCATGCTAGAATTTTTAGAAAAACTATAAAAGTCTAACACAATACTGTGCTTAGTACATGAAGAAAACACAAAGTAGAGGAATCCAAGAATGACCTTCAATTGCTGTTTCCTGTCACGATCGTCAGTGTATTTAAGGAGAACATTCAGTTTGCATATCTCACCTTTTTCTCACAAGTAAAACCATGTCAGCTATAACTATGGACATGGAACTTTAAGATATGAGTATAAACTTTATACCACACTAAGTTTCTGAATGCATTGTGGAACCAACTGAGGGGTGGTGCATGACACGGCTAACATGGAAAATGGAAAGAAAAAGTTAAATAGCATGAAAAAGTTCGTTCCTACTACCAAACACTCCCTGGTCTCCTGTTATTTCCACGAGTTTAACAAAGAGTTTATAACCTACAAAGTGGGTACATACAAAGGACGAGTTGTGAATTCTAGAAGCAAAATGTTCTCACCCACAGAGACCAGGTTGCTATAATTCTCTAACATCACATCAATGTACAAAGCCCTCTGAGCAGAGTCCAGGCATTCCCACTCCTCCTGAGGGAAGTCCACAGTCACATCCCTGAAAGTCAACAGACCCTGAAACAAAAAAGAACAGTTTGACCATGTGATCCTGGACAGAGTGCTTTCCTAGACTTAAGGAAACTTGAGGAAATTCGGGATGAAGATGCATGAAGACAATTCCTCAGAAAGATGACTTCTAATAGAGTCACTTTCTATAATGAATGTTCTAATTCTGTGAAAACAGGATGACATAGTAGTCTCACAAGCATATACTTGCAATAAGACACACAAGATCTAGACATGGTTGTCTATCTGTTATGCATCCTGTGTTATATTGCAGAGGATCAAAGTGTACAAATCTCAGAAGGAAAATTTGTAAGGAAGACATATGTTTTAAATGCTGGACCTGTAGACCATGCTAAAAATACTGACATGAATCAATTCTCTCTGTACTTGGGCCTTACATGACTATATTCTAACAGGCTCAGTTGGGATGTTTAAACTCTAGGTCCAGTTTCATCTTATGACAGAGAAAAGGAGTATGTATGGAAGACAGAATTTATGATTGACTTTATAGGTAAAAAAATTTGTTTTTTTTTTCATATTACAGAGTGTAACAACACTGCCCACCGTCAATTTTAATATCAAAATGTTGAGTAGTCTATGGGATTATTTTTATAAGAATATTTGAGCCACTAGCCAGTAGACAGAAAAATCCACATCAGCCACATTTGATATAATCTAAAATTTTCTTAAGAAATTGGCCTGAGGAGCTGGACTGTGGTGGTACACATCTTTAATTCCAGCACTTGGGAGGTGGCAGCAGATGAATCTCTGTGAATTCAAGGCCAGCCTGTCTTCAAAGGGAGTTCCAGGACAGTCTCAAAACATACAGAGAAGCCCTGTCTTGAAAAACACACAGACACACACACAAACACAGACACACACACAAAAGAAAGAAAGAAAGAAAGAAAAAGAAATAGACCTCAGTCAACTTAGACAACTAACAATTTCAGAGGATTTGAAGAGTATTTCACTCTAGAAGTGTTGTAAAAATTGAGGGAAGTCCAAAAACATATCAAATAATATTTAAGTTGCAGCTCAGCATGTACATGTAAGTGTAGTAACTGTGTATGCAATCAGAAGTGACATCAATTTCCTGTAAGTTAATGAAAATATTAAATTCTATGAGAATTATTGTCACCTTTCAGTGTTCTGCAAATGTAATGGCTCACGAGAAAATCTGAGCTGCTGTATCTGAATTTTGTAGTCCTCAATGTGATCTTGTTATTACTTATGCTGTATTGTCTAACAGATTTTAGGTTATTAGTGTTCATGGTTCTTCCTTTATTTCTCTGGAAATGGAAAGTGGTGGTATATTCTGTTTGAGCCACGATTCAGAAATAGAAAAGCAAACCCGAGGGTCATAGCCCATTTCTGAAATCTCCACTTTAAAACATTGCAGCTTCAGGGTGGGGGAACACAGCCATTGCTCTCAGAGAAACCAATTAGGTCAAAGTAATCATGAAGAATCTGGTTCTTTCTGCACCAGATGTGATAGATTATACACATCAGTCAGTCAAAGCCCTAAGACATTATTCCTGATGAATTCCACATAATGCTTCATAATGAGTTCCAGCCAGAAAGGGCTGCACAGTGGGATCTTGTTTGGAGCAAAAAATAAAAATAAAAATAAAAAATCCTGATCTCAAGCTAGGTACATGCCTTTAATCCCAGCACTTGGCAGCAGAGGGAAACCTCTGTGAGTTTGAGGCCAGCCTGGTCTACAGTGCTAGTTCTAGAAACAGCCAGAGCTACACAAAAAAACTGTGTCTCAAAATGACAAAAAAAAAAAAAAAAACTTCTAGTTTGGGAAGTTACCATTGAGCATCCCAACCAAGTGAGTGATGTGAGCAGCTATTCTCCTGAGATAAGCAGATGGCAATTGCCAACAAACACATGGTGATATTAAACACCAAAGAGAAATGCAAGCAGACTACAATCTTAATCTACACCCAAGAACGTCATTTTTATGGTACAACCAAGTCACACGTGTAAGTCATGTTTTTGTACTTTCTAGTGCACTTAATTTTTAGTATTAGAATCCAAGTATATTTAGCATTAAAAACCAAGCTTTATCTCTTGATTGCACATATTGCTAAGCTGTTGCACATGACAGTTGCACATGACAACTATCCCATGTGTTTCAGTATGTTCCCTTTATACCCAATGTTCAAGGAAGTGAGACAGCTCCCACAAATAGAGCCTACATGTCACAGGAGTCCTCACTAACTAATAAAGATATAGTTAACCTTCTACAGCAATCAGGCATCAACATATGTTTTGTTCATGTGTTAAAGTGGCAATATTTTCAAAATTACAGGTTCCAAGTTTATGTGAGATATTTGCCCTTGGGAAAAAGTAAGTTATATGGGAAGGATAGAATGGAGAAAAGTACTATAGGTGTAGATTTATGGAATTATATTGTATAGCTGTAGTCATAGAGACAGTCAGGTTTAGTTATACAAATAGATTGGAGAATAACATAATATAATAGAGATCCCAGAAAGAATACCATAAAGCTATGCAAAAAGTTTTGACAATGGAGGCAAAATGATACATTACAAAAATATGGCCTTTTCCATGTCTGGGTCCATGGTCCTGCTGTAGTTGAGGTCTGTGTAGATGTCCATGACATATGTTACTACAGGGGCCCATGCAAACCGTGCCTGTTGAAGTTCAAGGGCTGTGCTAAGCCAGCAATGCCCCTCACTGGCCCTGTTCTTCACAGGCCCTGGAATAGAGTCCTAAGGAACATGGCTCCACCACTCATAGTGGAGACCCCCCAAACAATTGGGGAAGCTGGCCCCACCCATTACCTGAGAGGGATGGTACCAGAAGTCTGGAGTGAGAACAGAGCTACCTCCCAGGCACACATCTAGTGCTTTGAGTTGGCACACCCAACATCTACCCTCTATGCTTTGCTGGAATGAGTGAAGGGGTGGTCCTGACAAACCATAAACTCAGGATCACCATGACGTCGGACAGTGTTTTGGTGAAGGTCCAGTACCGATGGTGTACCAGAATAAATATGACCAACAATCCAATACAGAATGAACAACTGTAAGTAAAGCTGTTTGGACAAAAGGGTCTACTAAGTGCCACAGCACAGCTCCCAATGCCACAAGACAAATAAAGAGATGATGGAGAGGTGGGAAAGATGGAAAACCAAAGTGTTCTTTTCTGTTTGTTTGTTTTTGTGCTATTATTATCATTACTATTGCTTTTTGTTTTGTTTTTCGAGACAGGGTTTCTCCGTAGCTTTGGCGTCAGTTCTGGAACTTGCTCTGTTGACCAGGAGAGACTTGAAATCACAGAGAGTAATCTATCTCTGCCTCCTGAGTGTGCCACCACTGCCTGGCTGTTATTATTGCTTTTTTTAAAAATTTTTTTACTTTTTGTATTTTTTATTTCTTTCTAAATTTTCCTTTGTGGGTGATGTTACAAGGGTGAAAGGTGGATACAGAGGGATTGGGTTGCATGGTGTGAAATTCACAATGAATCAATAAAAAATTATTTTCTCTCTCTCTCTCTCTCTCTCTTTCTCTCTCTCTTTTAAGACAGGGTTTCTCTGTAGCTTTGAAGCCTATCCTGGAAGTAGCTCTTGTAGACCAGGTTGACCTCGAACTCACAGAGATCCATCTGCCTCTGTCACCCAAATGCTGGGATTAAAAGTGTGCGTCACCACCGCCCGGCTAAAAACTTATTTTCAAGAAAAAATATTGCCCTTTCAACATCTGGTACTAGCAAAACTGAATTGAGAAGGAGAATAAAATTAGATTCTGATCTCTCTTTTATATAAAAATCCATTCAAAATGTATCAAAACCCTTATTTAAAACCAGAAACACACAGAAACCTAGAAAACATAAGGAATACCCATGAGAAAAATGGGATGGGCAAGGACTTATTGATTACAATGAACACCAACAGCACAGGAACTGATCCAAGTGTCAATAGATGGGACAACATGAAAAGCAAGAGTTTCTGTACATCAAAAGGAACAATCAGCAGAGCATACAGACACCCACAGAGCAGGTAAGAATATCTGTGACACTTTGGATAGGTGCTCATATAAATAATTTAGAAACAATAACAGAAATTAAATATCAAGGAAATGTAAGTGTCAATAAACAATTGGGCAAATGAACTGAAAGACAAATTTCAAAGGCCAATAAATACTGCAAAGTGTTCAGGATCCCTAAAATGCCATCATGGAAATACAAACTAAAAGTACATTGAAACACGGCATCACTCCAGGCAGAGAATGGCTGTCATGAACCACTCTGACAAATGTTAGCAAGGATGAGGAGAGAAAGGAAGCCTCATAAACTGTTGGTGTATGTGGGGGAATGTAAATTAATACAGTCATTATGGAAATCAGTTTGTACATTATTGAAAACCTTGAAGAGAGAACTAATATATGACCCAGCAACATCACTCCTGGGAACATAACTGGGGAACTCTACACCCCAATATAGAGATATTTACACCCATGTTCACTGCTTCTGCATTCACCACAGCAAAGTATTAGAAGCTACCTAATTATCAACAGATAAATGGATAATGAAAATTGTATTCATATAAAATGGAATATTATCTAGCTAAAGAGAAACATGTAATAAAAATTTGCAGGAAAATGGATGAACTTCGAATGTGTAATATTAAATGAGGCCATACAGCGTCAGATAGAAGAAACCACATTTTTTCTCATATGAAGAATCTAGCCAATATTATGTGGAGGTAGGACTGAGTGCAGGTAATGATCACATGTTATGAAAAAAGGATATAAAGCTAATTGCCTTTCTAGCTCTAATTCTGCCACAGATTTTTTTTCACGGTAGATAAATTCATAAAAATATATTCAATAACAAAAATATAAAATCCCACGTTAGGCTGCAGAGCTTCAGTTCCCAATGACTACTCTAACTATATAAAAGTACATCGAGTTGCCTATTCTTTAGGTCTGGCTAATTGCAGTGTGTGATTTTGTTGTTGTTTCTTTCAATATTTTTCATAATAAAATTTAAAAATTATCAGGAGCAAAAAATTAAAAAGTTGGAATATCTGAATATATAACATTTCTATTAAAAAAGTGGATAGGATCACTGACCTGGGACATGCATACTGGAGAATCAGCCATTTCTTTCTGTTGAGTTTTTCTTTCAGGAACAAGGAATAGACGGCTTGCTGCCCTTTTATATAAGGGATCAAAAAGAAAGTGCAAAAATTAATACTGAAAATTGTTACAGAAGAGTGACAAACTACTTGAAAAGACCCAAGCAACAGAATACGACCAAGTGTTCAGACAATGATTCCAAACCCACAAGAGCATGCAACGACACTTGAAGCTTGAAGAGAAAACCACCACAAACAATATTGTTGCATCCAGGAAGTTATCTTATAATTGATGGAGACATTAACTGCATTTCAAGTTATTTTCAAGTTAACATGTTTGATTTCACTAAGCTTTGCAGACAATAAATAGAGGCAAAATGTATACAGGAGAATCAGTGGACTTATCCATGAGACTATGGGAAATAAGAAATTTCATGTGAAGAATAGATAAATACAGGAGACCTAGGAAGTAATCATTCATGGGCAAAATAACAAATCACTAATTCTCACAAACCAGAGAAATAATACTATTAAACCAACCAACAACAATACCAAAAATAAAAACATAAAGAATAAAAACCACATTCCCAACAAATGAACTATGGGTATTTTCCTTTGTTTAAAAAAAAAAAAAGAGGGAAATGATGCAGGAGAATTGTCTGTATTCTGTCAATCATATTTTAATAAAACGCTGATTGGCCAGGCAAACAGTATAGGCGGGAAAACCAGACAGGAAGTAGAGGTGATGCAATGAGAACAGGAGAATTCTGGGAAGCAGGGAGGTTCCTCTGCCACTCCTGCGCAGACCACCGAAGAGGCAGCATGTAACATGCCCAGCTGAGAAAGGTATGGAGCCATTATGGTTAACATAGATGAGAATAATGGGTTAATATAAGTTATAAGAGTTAACAAGAAGCCTGACCTAATGGGCCGATCAGCTTTATAACTTATAGAGATCTCTGTATGGTTGATTTTCTTTGGGAGTTGCCAGCTGTGGGATACTGGGTGGGACAGAAACCCCAACAAGCCGGCCCCTCATGTTACACTAGCAATAAAATATCTAGCCACCCTGGAAATCATCATGGAGAATCTATAATTAAATAATATTTCCTCAAGTTAAGCAAGTCAAACACATGACCCAGCTGTTTCTACTCCTTGGCATATGCTCTAAGGACTCAACATCCTACTCCACAGATACGTGTTCAGTCACGTTCATTGCTGTTCTACTCACAATAGCTACAAAATGGAAGAAGCTAAATGTCTTTCATCTGACAAATGGATAGTGAAAATGTGGTACATATACACTATGGAATACTATTCAGCTGTTCAGAAAATTGAAATCATGAGCTTTGCAGGGAAATAGATGGACTTCTTAAAGATCATATTGAGTGAGGTAACCTGGACCCAGAAAGACAGACATTGCATGTTCTCTTTCATAGGAAGTTCCTAGCTCCAAATCTTCAGATGTCAGTATACAACCTGGAATGACTGTAGTAACAAGAAAAGTAAAAGGAGGTCAGGAGTGGTGGCTCATGCCTTTAATCCCAGCACTTGGGAGGCATAGGCAGGCAGATCTCTGTGAGTTGGAGGCCAGCCTCATTTACAAACTGAGTTCCAACACAGCCAAAGATATATGGAGAAGCCCTGTCTTGAAAAAAAAACCCTCAAAACAAACAAGCAAACAATGTAGAAAGAGAGTGCTGTGGTATGTGGGTGAGTAATAGAGAGGGGAATAACAGGGAACAAGTGATGTAAAAAAGCAATGGAAAAACAGGGAGGGATTTAATTATGGAGATGGGAAAGATATAAACAGAGAAGTAGGGTAAAATAACAGTAAGGATGTTTAAAAAGTCATGAAAAATCATATTATTATTTATTATTCATCCACCAAATATGACTACATGTAAATCTGTGTAAGCATATACATTTAGAATGTAAAGGAAAATTTCCCATCTGAGCTAATAATGTTCTCATAAGTATCATAGATTTTCTAACAAACCACCAACATCAGTCATGAGAAGTCTATTTTGAAATTGTTGGTCAGATCTGTCCAAGAGACTCCCAAAACATTATAGGTTACTGCACTTGTTTATGGTTGCTTCCCAGAAGTAGAAGGTGAGTGAAAGAAGCCATGCACTTCAGTCTCAGAACCCAGAGGACTCAAGATGGATCAGAATTTGTGGCTTCCTGCCTGAGGACTATCTTTCATGGTATCGGAAGTCAACATGCACACTTTCAAAGGAGGGAGTCAACTGACAGTCCTATCCAGCTACAATACTTAGGAACCACAACAAAGATCTGCACTGCACAATAGACCTAAGGATGCAAGAGTGGTACACATATCTAGGTAGTAAGCAACAGCTTACTAGTTGAACTTAAGACACTTCCAAGAAGAGGGAAATGATGCCTAGCCAGTCTTAGCAGGGTTAGTGGAGTAATAGATCTTAGAGAAGAACCTATAACCACTCACAGGCAGAGTCAATTCCTCTGAAGAAAGTATTCTCATGCCCATATTGGGCACCATTTTGTAGGCTGAAGATGGATGCTGCAACATACAGAAGAACTTTGGGTAACTGTCCAGGCAGTTAATTCTCTGTCAATTCTAGTGTTTTGGAAGTTGCTTACAATGCACTTCCTATTTACTTAGGTAATATTAAATTCTTCTGGAGTCTTTGACGAAGTTTAGGAAAGATAGTTATAATTATAAAAGATAGATTAGATATAAAACTTTAGACTCAGAAAGATAGGATAGAAAATAGAGTATTTTCCTTAATTTGACAAATATAAATGGACTAAATATTATAACTATAATTCTTGCTGATAACTATTTTGTTATATGTAATTTTACTATGTTAAAGTTAAAACCTTCCTTTTTATTTAGAGAAAAGGGGAGGTGATGTGGGATTTCCCTCTGTATGATGTGAATGTGTTTTGTTACCACTGATTAATAAAGAAGCTCCTTTGACCTATGGCACGGCAGAATAGAGCAAGGCAGGAATTTCAAGCAGACATAGAGGAGAAAAGAAGGAGTCAGAGAGATGCCATTTAGCTGCCAAAGGAGACAGATGCTAGAGACCCTCATGGAGATACATAGATTAATAGAAATGGGTTAATATTAATATAAGATGTTAAGAGTTAGCTAGAAATATGCACGAGCTAATTGGCCAATCAGTGTTGTAATTAATATAGTTTCTGTGTGATTATATTTGGGTCTGGGCACCTGAGAAACTAATGAGCAGTCTCTGCCTACACAGTAGGGCAATTCTGAGATCTTTCTCAGTCTCTGGAATTTTTTCTAGTGAAACAGAATGAGGCAAACTGATTGTATGTCCCACTTACACATTATCTTGAGCCCCTTTCCATCCCTTCATCAATCTCTGCACCATACCTGGATCCTTAGCTACTCTCTCCTTCTTCTTCACCTTTCAGGCCTCTTTGTTCTGCTCCACAGGTGAGCAGGTCTGAGTGATCAATGAGTCCTGCACATGAGAAAGATTCTTCAGAAAGCACAAAGATTTCTCATGCAGAACTGCTCTGTGGTTAAAGAGAAAACTAAATAAAGGATTCTATAAATGATTCCCCAGTTGTCCTGCAGGGTCAGAACACTCAAAATATTTAGAAAGCATTTTCAGTTAATGTCACTTGAATGCCACTTCTAGTCATGGATCAGTCAAATCTCAGGGACAGAAATGGAACTGAATGACTGGTATGAGATTTTTATAAACTAGTGATGTTCTCAATTTATCATGGACCCAATAAGATGGAAGCCTCACACCTCTCAAAGGGACACACACTTGCTGAGTAGTTTGTCAAGGAGGAATAAGAGAGATTACAAGCAAACTATTCTCACCCACAAAAATCAGATTGCTGTAACTCTGCAACATCCAGTCTCTGTACAAAGACCTTGAGCAGGGTCCAGGTATTACCCTCCTCCTGGGAGAAGTCCAGTCACACCACTGGTGTCAGCAGACCACAAAATAAAATACAACAGTTAGAAAGGTTGTGTTGGTGCACACCTTTAATGCCAGTCATGAGGAGCCAAAGGTGGGTAGAACTATGACCTCCAGTCTAACCTGGTCTTCACTGTCAGTTTTGAGCCAGACAATGAATTCAGACTTCAAATATAAGAATCAGAAAAAAGAAAAGAAGAAGAAGAAGAAGAAAGAACAGAAGAACAGTAGTTTGGTCATCTGTCTAGGGACAGAGTGCTTTTCTTTGAATAAGGAGAGGAGAGAAAAGACTATTGTAGACATTTTTTTCTGATATAGATGAGTGATTATAATTATTTAGGAGATGCATTTAGTACTATCCTAAACAATAATATCTTTTCATTTTTTTTTTTCTCAGATGCATCCAACATAGGGTTCCTCTGTGCAGCCCCAGCTATCCTTAACCTTGCTCTGTAGACCAGGCTGGCAAGAAACACCAAGATCCACCTGTCTCTGTTTCCCAGATGCTGGAATTAAAGGCATTGCCACCACCACCATGTGGCTTTTAATGCCTTTTCTAACTGTTAAAATATGGTGACTTAATACCATAAATCACGTTCTAAGTTGCACATTATCTTTTTTTTTCTTTCTTTCTTTTTTTGGACATAGGGTCTCACTATGAAGCTCTGACTGTCCTGGAACTCAATATGGAAACCATGCTGGCCTCCAACTAACTGTGGTCTCTGGCTGTCTTTGCCTGTCTCTGCCTCCCCGGTGGTGGGACTAAAGGTGTGTGCCTCCAAGCATGTCAAAAACATTTTTCAGAAAGCTGTATTTACATTAGAGTCCTTACATCTCAGATGAAAAAATAATGGTGGATAAAAAGTTTTCTGTTATATGTTTACAGTCATAACTATGGAAATTGCAAAAAACTATACTTTCCGATTCAATTACATTCGCAGGCGTTCTTTCCTTGACGAATATATAAAAGCGCTCCAGGAATCAAAGTCCCTAATTCTATGCCATTCTGTTGAATAGGGAAGTGGTTTAACATGGAAGTTAGCCGGGATAAATACAAATTTTAAAAGCCTGGCCTTTTCCACCTTAGCAAAGAGAACCGTGTTTGCAAATATCAACACTCTACTACATTACTTTTAAAGTAATATTTTGGGAATAAAGATCAATAAAAAAGAATCAGGACCGGCCCAGTCTTATTATGTAAAATTTATCGACAAGGGAAGACATCCACAGCAGAATTTCAGAGCCGGCTTCCTTATGAACAGCAGAGAAACAGCTCGCACCCCTGATCCCTTCCCTCCTGGGTCCCAGTCCCGCAGTTCCTCTGACCTGGGAGGTTCCAGGGCCGCTGGGCTTCGGTTCCCCCACTGCGCTGCTGACTTTCCCAGGCCGCCCCGCGGCGACTGCGGCTCCGGGGAGTTTTCGCGTCTCTGTGACACCCGCTGCGTCCTCCGCATTCAGGTATGCACCACGCGGTTCCACAAAGTGCAGGCCCCCTGGTAACGACACTGAAAGGACACTCGACACTTCCGACTTTGACGCCTCGGTCCACTTCCGGGTCCTCTTAGACTGTTTCCCAGCTTCCGTTTACGTCACTACTCTAATTCCTCCCACTTCTCCATCTCCATTGTTCTCCAACACTCAAGTCCAACACACCCTCCCAAATGCTTTTCCAGTAAGTAGAGAGTCTGGGTCCCACTGAGACCCGCCCCTCTCACTCCGCCTCAGGTCGCCTTCCACACAACTCCAGCTGTCAGGCTGCCCTGGACCTCCTCTGCACAGCCTCCCCACATGCTTGCTGCCAGCCTAGACCAGAAGTGATCTAGGAGACGCTGCATCCCGGTGTCTGACCCCACAGTGAGTTCTGAACCCTACAAATAAAAGACAGGCCGCCTAACCTCGGACTACCAGACTCCCGGGTTACATACTTAACCAAACGATAACACGCTAAATTAAGATGCCAGCTTCCCATCGCCAACACAAACATAACAAACCCAGACCAAATTCTGACATTTTGATTTTGGGAGACTCATTTCAGGAACTTGGATTTCGAAAAGAGATAGGTGTCTTATGTTCGTGGTGAGCCTATTCCTAAGAGCCCACCGGTGAGTTCCTCCCGCGCTGTACTCACCACTAGATGGTGGTCTTGTCATTTTACTTACTCAAACAAGTTTGTCTTCTGTGATGCATGTTAAGGATGCTTTGAGATAAAAGATTTTTTTTAAGGCGGTGGTGAATGCAGAAATTCCTGCTGTGCCAGATGCAGAAAATAATTAAGGTTTGTGGTTCCTGGCCTAAAAACATCAGTCACACCCTCCCATGTATGGCTCTGGGAACACTGAGAAAAATGAGGAGGACAGGGAATGAGAAGGGAAAGAGGAGGAAGAGCTAAGACACAACATTCTCTAGACTCCATACAGTTGTTGTAATCAGAAACCTACAGCAACTGTACTTACCTGCGTTGACCTCACACTAGACCACAATCAGTCTAGGAAAGGGAAAGGCTCACAGGGCCCCACCATCTACCACTCAAATGTTGTCCCTGAATGGATTGTGGAAGAAGCATTGCCTTTAGCTGTAGCCCTCTGCTGGGCTCAGTATGCTCCGACACATAGCTCCAAATCCACAGTATCACAGATGGGCCTGCTTAATTTCAGGGGATCCCAAGCAAAATCAATAGAGATGAACACAACAGAGACATTTGTTGGAATTGTAGACTAAGATGTGTAGGAAGTGAAAGTAAATAGTATTTGAGGCATATGCAAACACACACACACACATACTTAGGTGCATATGCAAACATATATATGTATGTGAATGAGAAATAGTTAATAATAGAGAAAAATTACTTTTGTTTTTCCAGTTGAGTTTTCTCTTTGTAACTCTTGCTTTCCTTGAACTCCCTTTGTAGATCAGGCTGGCTTCAGAATCTCAGAAATTTTCCTGCCTCTGCCTCGGGTATGCTAGGATTAAGTTGCGACCCATCTTGCCCTGTTCAGAATTTTTTTAAAATGACCATATCAGTTAGTAAATTTTTTTTGCTTGTATCAATATTTGTTGGGGTTAATTTTTTATTTTTTCAGGACTAGGTGTCTCTGTGTAACAGCACTGACTCTCCCAGAAGTCCCTTTATACACAATGATGGCCTCAAATTTACTGAGATCCACCTATATCTGCCTCCATTATGCTGGAATTAATGGAGAATGCCACAGAGGTCTGCTTATAATTTGGTTAATATTAAGTAATACTAAGAGTCAGGGGAAATCTTTTTTTGTGTGTCAAGATTCTTTTTAATCTATTTTATTTGTGACAACATTTCACTGACTGTCCTGGAACTGCAAATACCAGGCTGGCTTTGAACTCTCAAGTACTGAGATTAAAGGTATATGCCACCACCAACTGAATGTCAAGAAGTATTTTTAGTAACTTTGATGTTAATTTTTCTCTGAAATTCTGTTATAATCCTGTCAATCTGGTTATGGAGTTGTATTAAGGGTGGCGTTTCATATCTGCTTCAGTCACATTGCTACTGATGTTCTGTCTACATTTTTATTTCATGTTGTTGAAATTTAGTGTGTTATATTCACCTGGAAATTCATCTATTTCATTTAAAATTTCAATGTAGTATAATAGAAATTTTTAAACAAGAGATTCAGTGGATCTCTCATTTCTATCATGTAGGCTGTTCAGTTACCTTGGGTAACTGTCAAGACATGATAACGTGCAAAGTGGTAGAGACACACACCTTTAATCCCAGCACCCACGAGGCATAACTACGTAGATCTCCGTGAGTCTCAGGACAGACTGCTCTACAGAGTGAGTTCCAGGTCATTAAAGGGTGCACAGAAAACCCTATCTCAACAAAACAAAACAAAAGGCATAACAACACAAAGTTATGTATAGTTGACAAGATCAGGCAAACCTTTTAACCCAGCACTCAGGAGACATTGCTAAGGGAAACTCTGAATTCAATGTCAGCAAACTCTACATAGTGAGTCTCAGACAGCTGGAATATTGGAGACCTTGTCTCAAAATAAAGTAAATTGCTCCCCGAGGAGTAGTGTTCATGGTTCCAGAAGTACCTTGCAAGATTCCAAAGGAGGAAGCCAACCAACAGCCCTAGCCAACTATGATGCTTATGAACCATATCAACTGTCATTCTGGCACAATAGACATAAGGATGTAATAGTGGCACGCATATATTGGTGGTAACCAACAACTCTTTCATTGGACTTAATACTGTCTTGACAAAAGAGAAATCATGACTGGTACTGGAAATCTAGCTTCTGACTAGTGCTGGTAAAGACATGAATCTTGGAGGACAACAAACAACCACCAGTTTACTAATCCACTATAATCACTAACAAGTCACTAAACATTTTTCTTTGAATCCACAGGTAAGCTTATTCTTCACTCCTCATCAAGGAAACATCTCTTTTCAACAGAAACCACTAAAAACAATTCACAACTAATCAAAATGCAGAGATGTGCAGCCCAGTCCCACTGAGTACATCTCAAAAACACTCCTGTATCATTTTTGAAGAGCGGCTATAAAGATGAAAAAAGGCAGAGGACCAGGAAGTTTGGTGTGAGACTGTGTCCCTAGTATACTAGTCAGTGTTCCTTAGAGCAACAGACCTTATAGAATGAACACACACACACACACACACACACTCACACACACATCTATGAATGACTTACAGGCTGCTGTGCAGATGATCCAACAATGGCTGGCTGTAACAGAAAGTCCAAAAATCCAGTTAGTTGCTTAGTTTACAAGGCTGGATATCTTGGCTGGTCTTCTATATATGCAGGAATCCCAAAGGAGTAGGGTCCAATGCCAGTGAAGAAATGAATGTGCTACTAAGAAAATGAGCCAACAAACAGGTAATGAGCAAAATGATTCCTTTTTCCATGTCCTTATATAGGCTTCCAGAAGAAGGTGTGGCCTAGGTTAAAGATGTATCATGGAGCCTCTATATTCTGACCAAAGGTGTGTGTCCTTCAGTTTCAAGATGTGGGTTAATGGCATTTATCTTCATATCTCAATGTTCCAAACTAGAAGTGGATTCAGTTAATTCAAAAGAAACAAAAATATCCTCACAAGTGTGCCCTCCATTTCTGAATTGTAGTTCATTTAAGATGTAGTCAAGTTGACAACCCAGAATAACCATCACACCTAGCAATGCTAGAACCTTTGTCGATAAAATCTTATCAACACAACTTTCCAAATGTAAGCTGAACAAAGACAAGAACAATGAACCTTCAAAAGTGGATGGGGAGGATTCCACAATGCCTCAACCCTACCCAGAGAATTATAGCAACTGGGGGATGCTTGGAGAAGGAGAAATAATATCCCCCAGGAAAGAGCACACTAATTGGTTATTCAATACAAAATGGTCAGCACTGAAAACACAAATCCTATTGACGTTATATGGACTGAGCATTTTATTTACAATTATGAATGTATACACATAGACATATATGTATACAGTAAACATTAATGAAAAAGATACCATGAATTTGAATGCAAGCATAGATGGTATAGGAAAATTTTGTAGAAAGAACAGTAGGAAGAGAAATGTCCTAATTATATAATAAGTTCAAAATTATAAATCTAAAAAAGTGAAACTAAAACAAAACAAATGAACAAACAATTACAAACCCAAACTAAAACCAAATAAACAAACAAATATATACCTATCAGGTAAATGCAGACTAGGACTCCTTTAAGTTTCCTTGCTGCCCTAGCTACAGTGACAATAATCAAGAACAGAAATGATAAACTACTGTTGGTATAAATGTTGGGAAAGGATATCAAACACTGAGAATTAGAACAATTAGAGAATGAACTTATGAAGTCAGTCTGGTGTTCTCAAAATAATGACTAAATGAAAGAAGGAAACTCGTTTGCTCTCTGATTGCTGCATTGATGTGTGACAAACAGTGGCAAACATCTACTAAAAGAGATAGGGAAACATTGAAATCCAAAGTTTGGAACCAATAATGTCTGTCGTGGTGAACCAGTGAGATTCTGTTTGTTTTCTCTATTAGGGGTGTTTTGTCTGCATGTATATCTGTGCACCACGTGTGCCCCTAGTGCTAGCAGACCCAGAAGAGGGCATTGCATACCCTAGAGATAAGAATGAAGATTGAGTGCCCATGTGAGGGTACTGGGAATTCAAAGTGAGTTTTCTGAAAGAGCAGACAGTGCTCTTATAACCACTGAGCCACTTCTAAAGTCAAATGAACCAATGAATTTTATTGGGGTGACTTTATTGGGTGTGGATGAGGGTTTACTTACAGAAGCAGAAAGGACTCAATGTCAGCTGTGTCATCCTGTGAGGGTGATGGCTAATGAAGCTGGAAACCTGGGGATCACAGCATGGCTTGTAGGCAGCTCAAGGGAGGTTGGAAGTGTCTTTCAAGCCACTCATTACCTCCTTCAGGTGTAACATGGATAATAAAAACCAAGAGACAGGTATTGGGGTTCAGAAAATCAGAAGCAGCCATCCAGTAGAGAGCTCCTACCTCTATAGAAACTTCAGACTGAAAAGAGAGTGAGTTCATGTCTCATCCCACCTTATATTCCTCACTAGTACTGGTATTAAAGGTATGCACCACCACTGCCAGGCCTATATGGATAACTATTGTGACTGCTGGGATTAAAGGTGTGTGCCATCACTGCCTGCTCTATAAGGCTGACTAGTGTGCCTACCTTTGCACGCTGATCTTCAGGCAAGCTTTATTTATTAAAATAAAAATAAAACATCACTATATTTCCCCTTTTTGTCTAAAATTAAAGAGTATTATTAATATAATAAAAAGTATGTACAGTAAGTACAATAACTATATTCAATATATACAGGTAATAAATATATTATCAATGCCTAATCCATTAGACAAATTTAGAAAAAATACTCCATTATCTATCCTATCATGATAATTCCAAAATGTTGTATCTAATTCAATTTCTGTTATAATTTCCATTATCAAATAATATTACAATGTCTCTCAACCTTTTACGTTTTACACCTCTTTAGTGACTTTCTTTTCTGAGTCTTGTAAACAAAGAAAACTGTAACTATAGCTATCTAATCTTCAACGACCTCAGAGACTTTAGAAGACAATAATATTAACTGAGTAAACAGGATATGTAAGCAAGTGATTTCCATAATATGTGAGAAATAACAGAAAAAGCTGGTTTCCTCTGCAATGTTGGTACATCCATCTTCAGCCTAAAGGTCTAGGATATTTGACAGGCTTTTCTATTAAAACAGGATTTTTGAAAGACGGCTGCACCTTGTCTTGGCAAGGTTTGGCAGTCACTCTCTTTTGTGTCCTGCTTGTCCAATTAGGACAGCATACTGTCAGTAGTCAAGGCAAGGGAAGTTTCTTACCTAGGGGCTAGCTTTTGCCACAAAAAGTAAATTCCATATGGAGTTCCCTTGGTGCCCATCATCTTTCTTTGTAGATAGGTGCTACCAGGAACAGACATGTCTCATTGTCATAAAATGAACCTATGTTATTAAAAAATATCTTAAATGCCATATTCTGTAGATCTCTGAATTGTTTGAATATGTCTTGTCTACCTAAAATACATCTCTCATTGACCTTGAAAATATACCTAATATGACTACAAGTTTAATTGTAACAGGTTACTAATTTAATAACCTACATTTTCTTATTACTCTAAAGAGTTGGTAATAATAACTTTAAAGAACTAGAAATTTGTATTACATTGTTAAATAAGCTGTATAGGTACGATTTTTTGAACAAGATTAGAAACATATTACAGTATGCTTTAACAAAATTAATCTCAAATTTGTATCAATATACTAAGTTTGTATACAATATACAAAGTCCAATCCAATTTTTAATACTAATAGTTCCTTTTAAAAAGTAGATTCAATAAGCTACCTTTCTATCTTATAATATTTATATCTTCCCATTTTTCAGAGTAGATTCAATAATCTACCCTTTAATTCTATCCTATCTATATCCCCTTTGTTATTTTCAAAACAAGAACTCTGAATCTAATTTCCCTTGTTCAACTTTCCTCCCTACTTTAACCAATACAATTCATAACCAACCCTGCTAAACAATTACAAATATGCATAACCCATTGAATACCACTCTCCCTACCGCTTGTGAACGTGAACTTCATATTCTGAAATTTACTTACTGATGTATGGGGGAAATGGCATCTTTAGGAAATCTTGAAAAGAAAACTTTGGGCTAATTGTCAAGTCCTGGGAGAGATAGTTTTGTCATTTTTTTGTCCAGTCTGTGTGTAATGGGAAAGTGCAAGACTTGTATCAAGTCCCACCAGAGTAGTCTGTGAGGCTGGATCATCTCAAACTAGTCACTTTGAAATCATTCTGAGTAGTTTTTAGAACAAAAGCCAATCTTTAGGTGGTGGTTTTCAGGTTAGTAATGTTAATATAGTCCTGGAGGAATTGCAATTGTGGGGTCCCATCCTCCTTATGGAAACTACAACATTCTCTGATAGGCATGGTCATGGCTCATGTCAGAAAATTATTGACAGAGATTCAAACCTGAAATAATGTACATGAAGGTAGATGAGATTTTTTTTCTAGAATTAGTTAGTATACTATGTGAATTTTAATATCACAACAAAAGTTTAAATATATTTATTAGTTATATAACTTATAAAATATTTACACATTAAGAAAAGTGGTTAAAAGTCAATATATAATCAAAGTTTTATGAGAATAGTGTCTATAAAATGGCCCTTAAATACTTGTTTTTTTTCTGTCCCATATCAGGTGACTCTTCTGATATGACACAGAGATTTTGAATTACACTTTAATAAGCATTCTTGGGTTTAGAGAAGAAAAAAGCCACCCTCCAATTTAAAAACCAGCTTTGATCTTTAACTAGGCTGGGACAACAAGAGACCAGTTGCATTATATGTCTGTAGAGAATAGCAGAAACAAACATTTAGGAAGACTTATGAAATTTTATTCTATTAGAAACATGATATACCAACAGGCCAATTTACCCTTTTACTTGAGACATTTTTTCTTGACGATTTGTCCTTTCCCTTCAGATGCCTCCTTTGTCCAGTGGTCTTCGAATTCCTTAGTTGGATGCCTTTATTCTCTGAAAATACACTAACAAAAACCTTACTTAACCCTAATTTTGGGAAGACCAAGTATATCTGATCAAATAGGAAGCATTTTTTATTTTTGTAGGTTATTTTAGATTTAGCAGACATGTTATTTGATGAACTATCATCTCTTCTAATTAAGGGGTCTCTCTTGTTCAAATAGAATCTTTATCAATTTTGATGGGATCCATAACTTTTCTTCTCCTGTGGAAACAAAAGCAAAACCTCTTCTACAATGTAACACATTTTCTGGTTTCCATTCTGAGATCTTAAAAGTATAGTATATTTCCATCTTTAAAGTATACCCAGGTGGCTTGAGTTAAGGCCCTGGAACCCACATGGTGTGAAGAAATCTAGCTTCTGAAACTTGTCTATTCTCTGACCTCCACATGCACATGAGGAGTTGAGCATGTGTGTATGTGTACACACAAAGAAGAAGTAAATAAATTTTATTTTTTAAAAATCTGGTAATGTTTACAGTTGACATTACACAAATCCCATCTACATTATGCATCCTCTAATTTAATCATTCCATTTTTAAACAGTCTAGCATATTATTGCACAGGGACCCAAGTCCCTCCATTCTAATGGTTTCCCCCATATTTTAATGTTAGAAAAAACTATTGTAAAACTTTAAGACAATTCTGAGGACAATTCTGAGCCCTCTCAGTCTCAGCAGTAGTGCTCCCTCCCAGGAACCAAGGGCCTAAAAGCTACATATGCATGTACTGAGATGTTGGGAACTTTTCATCTCTGTGAACAGGGGCAAGATAACCCTTAGGTGTTGACTCAGTTACTGATGTTTTGACTCAGGCCCTGGGAAAGGGGCAAAGTGACCCTCAGATGTTTTCTCTTACCTCATTTGATCTGGCAACCACTCTCCAGCCAATTATGGGTAATAGCCCTTCTGAATAAGCCAGTCATAATAGTTAAAGAACAACCCCCAGATACCCCCTTGCTTCTGTGGTTTTTTTCCTTTAAAAGTAGCCTGTACCAGCTATTAAGGGTCTTTCAGGCCTCTAATGCTGAAAGACTCTGTCATGACAGAATTAATAAAATCCTCATGCTTTTACATCAGCTGTGGTGTGAGAGATGGTCTCTTGGGGGTGACTCCTCCTCAGTGATTGGACTTTAGGGTTCAACACTATCTTTTTAAACTATTTCCTCTCTTTTATAAATTCCCAATTGTCTTACCAAATCTGCTGACGATGTTAATGAAGATGTGAGGCTTATTGTTGCTGTGTAGAACAGTAAAAACCTGACTAGATTTCAAGGAACTTCCTGGCTCATCCTGCCTCACATTCCTCTCTACTGCTGGGATTAAAGGTGTGCACCAAGATCGCTGGCCTCTGTGGCTAATGAGTGTGGCTGCTGGAGTTAAAGGTGTGTGCAACCACTGCCTGGCCTGTTTGACTGACTAGTGTGACTGCTTTTTACTGATGCTCAGGCAAGCTTTATTTATTAAAAACACAAGTAATATACCACTATCGTCAGACACTAAAATATTCTTACCTTTATCAAATCTCATACCGAATGGCAGGGGTGGGTGTGGGAATCCTGACTCTTTGAATCCTCAGACTGAATAGGCCTGAAATTCTGTCTCCACCCATCTTATATTCTCGTCTCCACTTCCCTAGTGCTGGGATTAAAGGTATGAGCCATCACTACCTCACTCTTTCTTTTTTAGACTGATTCTCTCTTGTAGTCCAGGGTGGCCTTAAACTCCTGATCTTCCTGCTTCTTTCTCCCAAGTGCTAGGATTAAAGGTGTTTGCCATCAGTGGATGGCCTCGATAATTAACTAGTGGTTAGTTCTGCCCTCTGATCTCCTGGCAAGTTTTATTTCTCACAACATAAACAACATATCATTCAAGAGTAACCAACACCTCTCTCATTGTACTTAAGGCCCTCTTAACAAAAGAGAAGCCATGAGCGTAACTGAAAATCTAGCTTTCTATTGATGCTGGTGGAGACACAAATCTTGGAGAACAACAAGCAACTACCACTCTACTTTTTTGTCTAAATTGACAATTGTGATAATTATGACCACCTTGCCTCTGGCAGTTAAATGTTGCTACCTGGCCCATGGTACCTCGAGACCCCATTAAACCCATTGCATTTAATTCATCCAATTGAGCAGCAATATCTCCAACACTAAGTAGGAAACAACGACAAGCTTGACAACAAAGCATTTCAAATATGCTGGGGCCCTTGCCACCATTTTGTGTCTTATAGGAAGGGCATGTCTTCTGGATCTTCCTATTTAGAAGGATAGTGTTTTACACAGCATATCCATTCTAGAATTGTAATTTCCTCAAGCTTTAAAATCCCTTCATCAACATTAAACAAAATATGTCAGTCATCAATAACTCCTTTTCAATAGGCCAGTTTTTGATAAATGCTTCAGTCAACCATTCAAATTAGCATTTCACATTTTTTTTAACTGTGTGAGCGTCCATATTAAACCCAGAATCTCCACTCAGAAGGCACAAATCAATAAACTCAGTCTGGTCTAGTTTTATATTCTTTACACCATTATTCCACACAATTAAAATATATTCCAACACATAGTCCCCAGAGTTTTGTTTGAACAAATTAGCAAACTCATTAATTTTCTAAGCAGTATAGCCTACTTCCTCATGGGCTACATTTTCTAACCTCCCCTCTAGAAGCCTGCTTTGCCTTGAGTCAGGATTTATGTCCAGTGGCAAGTATTGGTGGGTCTTGAGGGACTTCAGTATTATCTTGCCGGACATTCCTTCAGAGAAAACCATTTTTGTATGAAGAGATACTAAAGTATTAATTTCCTCAATGAAAGGTAAAAAGGGAAATATTTCAAAAGGTGAAGTTGAGAGTACTACTTCTTCAGGTGAGATAAGCCATCGAGCATCTGAGGATTCAAAATTCTCAGCTTCACTGGTGTCCTCCGTCCACATGCCAAGTTATAGAATCCCCTTCTTTACTAATGAAGGCCCTTCCATTAACCACTCACAATCTTTGAGAATGAGATTTGAATTTTTACTGTAGTTCACCACACCTTTATAATGAGGGCTTCAATTTGTTATTCTGCAAGTCAAGTTCTGTGATTGTTGGAGAGAGGATTCTCTTCCTGGGAATACTTAGAAAACCTTAGATTGTTTGTAGGCATCTGGATCTGATCAATTTTTATAATTAACTTTGTTGCTATTCTTCATTGTTTGCTGAAGTTGGTTGAGTTCGTCTTGGAGTTTATTCCTATCCTTTATTAATTTATCCAGAGATATTAAGAGAAAGCGGTCAGCAGTATCATTTTTCCAAAATTTTCCCCTGAACTGTCAAAAGTTTTATATATAGGAACATTAAATCCATTGCCAGTCACTATTGATGAGCCAAAATAATCAAAGGCATTTATCTCTTTAGGTTTGAAATATAGTTTGTAATTTTGAATTTAAGGACACGTTGAGCTCCCAGGAGAGAAAGTGACTGGAGAGGCTTCAGAAGCTAAAGGTGTTGGTGAATTTGAAGGTGCTAGTGAATTAACAAACTTATTGCAGATACTTAAAAGATTAATCCTTATACTTTCATTTCTCTAGAACCACTCTCGTACCAAAGTATGCATTAGTTAGGGTTCTCGAGTCACAGAATGTATAGAGTGAATTTGTCGCTCTCTCACACACATAATTTCTCTATATAAGTATATATATATATAAGTATTGAGATATATACTTTTATATATGTAGTATATATATTATATATATGCGTATATAGTCTATATATCACATATAGACTATGTATGTATTGAAATGACTTATAGACTGCAGTCCAAAAATGGTTAGTTGTGAATGGAAAGTTCAATAATCTAGGAGTTGCTTAGTACCATGAGACTGGGTGTCTCAGGTGGTCTTCTGTATGAACAGAAATCCCAAAGATGTAGGCTTCAATGCCAGTGAAGGGATAGACTTACTGTTAAGGCCGGGGTAAGTGAATGAAAGATTAAAAGACATACCATTCCATCTTCCCTTAGCCTCATGTAGACTGCCAGCCGAAGGTATGGCCAAGATTAGAGGTGTATCTTTCAGCCTCAAGGTCTGGATCAATAGTATGAGTCATGATGCCTCAAGATCCATATCAAAGCCATGATATCTTTTTACCTCAAGATCTGGATCTCAAATGGGCCTTCCATTTCTGGAGTAGAGTTCTTTCTAAATTATAGTCATATTGACAACCAAGAATAGACATTACAGTTTACAAAGGTATATATTGCACATTAACAATTAGTGAAAAAGAGGCCATAGATTTTAAATCAAGAAGGTAGTGTATATGGGAGAATTTGTTGGGAGTAGAATAGAAATGTTCTAATCATTTAGTAAATTCAAAACTAAAAATGTAAAAATAAGCAAAACAAAAACAAAACAAACCAACAAACAATAAAAAAATCCAAATAAACCAAAGCAAAAGTCCAAAAGTTATATACCTGTTAGAAGTGCAGAGTAGGATTCTTTCAATTATCAGGAATAGAAATGATAACTAACGCTAGCATACCTGTGAGGAATGGAGGTCAAACACAGCTGTGGGAATTAGAACTAGAGAATCCACTTTTGAAATCAGTGTAGTGTTCTCAGAACACTGCATATTTAAAAGAAAGACAATTACTGTGCTACACACATTTACAGCACTGTTGTGTCACACTATTCCTGTGGAAACAATGACAATCATCTATTTAGCACAGATAAGGAACATATGACCAACAAAAATTGGGAAACTAAGAAAATTTCATGGGTTAACCAGTAAGGATTCTTTTTGTTTTCTTATTTATTTCTTATTTAGAGCTGTTGTAGCTGCATGTATATCTGTGTACCATGTATGTTCCTAGAGCTTGCAGAGTCCAGAAGAAGGCATTGGATGCCTGGAGTTGAGGATACAAATTGAGTGCCCAGTGAGTGTGCTGGGAATTCAAAGGGAGTCTTCTGAAAAGGCAGAAGGTGGTCTTAACCACTGAGTTATCCCTAATGCTAAGAGGACTCATGAGTTTTATTGGGGTCACCTAAAAATGTGTGGGCGAGGTTTACTGATAGAAGCAGAAAGGACTTGATGACAGTTGCATCATCCTGTGAGGATGATGGCTAATGAAGTTGGAAACCTAGGGATCTCTGCACAGCTTTCAGTCAGCTAAAGAGATGTTGGAAGTTTCTTTCAAGGCATTTACTACCTCCTCCAGGCAGCTTGTCTTGTCTTGTCTGGTCTGGTCCAGTCAGTTTAACTGGTGTCTGTTTCATGGCTGATCTGAGCATTATTTGTGTATCTCAGCACACCTTACTGATTATATATGCTTTAGGCAAGAGGGTACTAGTAAAATCTTACCAGTTTCTGTGACTTCTTAGATCTAATATGTTTTCTGTTTCTGAGTTTCTGGAGTTTCTCTGCAGGATGGAATATTTCACCTTTCTCCAGAGTAGTGACATTCAACTCTTGTGTCAGGACCTCTTTAGTGTCACATATAAAATACCCTGCATATAAGACATTTACATTATAATTTATAATAGTAGTAAAATTATACTTATAAATTAGAATAAAAATAATTTTACATGAGGAACATTATCAAAGTATCACAACATTAGGAAGGTTGAGACCTACTATCTTGGAGTATCGTATTCCTATCTATATCTATATCTATCTATATATATCTATATCTATCTTTCTATATCTATATCTATCTGTATATCTATCTATCTATCTATCTATCTATCTATCTATCTATCTATCTATCTATCTATCTATCTATCTATCTATCTATCTATCATCCTACAAGATGAGTGGTTTTAATCACCGAGAAAATTGATGCACACTAAACACTCTTGGGCATGAACTTCAAGGCCTTGTCATCTTACCAATGAGAACTTGTCCATCATGCTCACTGTTGCTTTATATGATTCTGTATGAGAGTATCTAGCATATAGAATCAACTTTGATGTTCTTCACCTTTACACATGGGTAAATCAGAATGTGGGCCCTATCTTTAAACTTGTTGTTTTTTGTGTTCAAGCAGCACTATGTGTAGACACCAAGAATCCAGAAATGGACCTTTGGTGGGGAAATGCAAGAAGAGAGGATGGGAAGTAGAATATAGATGATATGAAATTAGAGACTGAGCAGAATCTTTCAAATGTGTCATGCAGGAATGGAGAAGAGAGGGGACTGCTATAAGATCAACCCAAATGTACTGTCTGGAAGAAAGTACTTGAGAACCTATTACTTTGCAACCCAAGTAAAAAATACAATAAGGGATGACAGTAGAACACAAGTGCTGTAAAAGTATGGGGCATTGACTAATATTTGCTTGATGTTCAACTGGAGATGAGGCAGGAGGAAAAGAGGTGGAGTGGATGGGTTAACTGAAAGGAAGGATGCAGGAAGCAGCCTCATAAAATCCCACTGTCTAACAAGCTGATAGGAAGTATAATTTTTAAACATTGAACAGTGGTATCCCACATGGGTAAATAATGCTCCTCCAAGTCATGGTGGTATTAAATGGAACTTTCTGTACCACATACTGGTTATCTGCCTAGGACTTATTAATCAGGGATGCCTGAGAGTCATCCCAAACAAAGCATGTCATTTCCAGGGCTCCTGCTTGAACACTCTACGTACATGGTCTTGCTAAAGACATCAAACTCTTGGTGTGTGTGTGTGTGTGTGTGTGTGTGTGTGTGTGTGAGAGAGAGAGAGAGAGAGAGAGAGAGAGAGAGAGAGAGAGAGAGAGAGAGAGAGGACAGTGCTGAATATTCCTGCAAACTCAAACTCTCCCTCCTGGCTCCCTTTCGTAGCCTGCTGGAAAAGAAAAGGTATCAGTGGTCTTACTTGTCTTTGTATCCTATATTATTCAATACTAGCCTACTTCACAAGTTGCTTGTACTGGTGCAATACTTGCATGACTGCTTATGGGCATAACCAAGGTCTTTCCAGATTGCATTAGAACCCTGATTAACAAAACAACTCTGAGATACCGTCTTACACCTGTCAGAATAGCCAAAATCAAAACACCAATGATAGCTTATGCTGGAGAGGATGTGGAGTGAGGGGAACACTCATCCATTGTTGGTGGGAATGCAAACTTGTGCAGCCACTGTGGAAATCAGTGTGCCGATTTCTCAGGAAACTGGGAGTCAACCTCCCTCAGGACCCAGCAATTCCACTCTTGGGAATATACCCAAGAGATGACCTATTATACTACAAAGCATTTGTTCAACTATGTTCATAGCTGCACTATTTGTAATAGCCAGAACCTGGAAGCAACCTAGCTGCCCCTCAGTAGAAGAATGGTTAAAGAAGGTGTGGAACATATACACATTAGAGTTTTACTCAGCGATAAAAAACAATGACATCTTGAATTTTGCATGCAAATGGATGGAAATAGAAAACGCTTTGCTGAGTGAGGTAACCCAGACCCAAAAAGAGGAATATGATATGTACTCACTCAAAAGTGGAATCTAGCCATAATTAAAGGACTTTGAGCCTATAATTCGTGACCCTAGAGAATGAGCCTAAAGAAAATCATATAGTTATCCTTTTGGATATTGGAAGTAGACAAGATTGCCAGGCAAAACCTGGGTGCACAGGGGTGTGAGGGGTGGATATAAGGGGAGATGGGTAGAGAGAAGGGAGAAGCGGAGGATTCAGGAGAGCTTTGGGGAATGGGATGGGTGGGATGGGGGAAGGGTAGATAGGTGAGCAGGGAAGTAAGTATCTTAATTAAGGGAGCCATTTTAGGGTTTTGCAAGAGACTTGATTCTAGAGGATTTCCCAGGTACAAGGAGAGGTCCCCAGCTTGTTCCTTGGGCAGCAGAGGAGAGTGTGCCCGAACTGGCCTTGTCCCAGAGCCACACTGATGAATATCTTGCATATCACCATAGAACCTTCATCTGGTGATGGATGGAGATAGAGACAGAGACCCACATTGGAGCACTGGACTGAGCTCCCAAGGCCCAAATGAGGAGAAGGAGGGAAAACATGAGTAAGGAAGTCAGGATCCCGAGGGGTGCGTCCCCCCACTGAGACGGTGGGACTGATCTAATGGGAGCTCACCAAGGCCAGCTGGACTGGAACTGATGGAGCATGTGATTAAATCGGACTCTCTTAATGTGGCTGACCGTGGAGGCTGACTGAGAAGCCAAGGACAATGGCATTGGGCTTTGATTCTACTGTATGGACGGACGGGCTTTGTGGGAGCCTTATCTGTTTGGATGCTTACCTTACTGGACCTGGGGGGGAGTGGGGAGGACCTTGGACTTCCCATAGGGTAGGAAACCCTGACTGCTCTTTGTCCTGCAGAAGGAGGGGGAATGGGGGAAGGGGAGGGAAGTGGGAAGAGGGAAGGAGGTGGAAATTTTTAATAAAAAAAGAATCCTGATTAATAGAGAAAAAAATTATGCTATGGTCAAAAACTCAATATTGCGAGTTATAAATCCAAGGAGAGAACCTACTGATGTTTTGTAAATGCTCTTTTTGTTAATCTGTCCTCTAAATATTTATGTTATATTTATGAATGGTACTCCACTCAAGTTGAGTTAAAGAAGTCTTCTTTAGCAGTTGGTAGTGATTAATGCATAGATTCATAACTATTCAGAAGGTACTAAGTAAAGCAACTGTTAGACTGTGGCAATTACCATTTCTCATCATGGCTGAGGGAGAGTCTCATGAGTCTCTTTGATCTCTATGAGAATCTCCCGGAAGTTAATGAGAGCTATATGATTTATTATTTTGTTAGAGTAAATACTTTCCATTTACCTTCCATATGTCAAAATGAAATCATGCCCTCAAGTATTTCTTTAATTTTTTATTGCTTTCATTTTTGAGATGGAGTTTCTCTGTGGAGCCATTTATATTGGATTTTGGACTATGGATCATGCTCAACTAACAGAAATCCACCAGTTTCTATTTCCAGAGTGCTGAGATTATGCCCCACGGAGACCAAAGAAAGACCTTGGGGATTTTAAAGCTATTTGTGAGCATACCTGTGATATTAAATGCTGGGGTTTAAGACATTTATCACTTTGCATGATATTATTATCAATAATTGAATGTTGAACAAGGTAAATGGTTTATCACAATTATTTTTAGGGGCTGGGAAGATGATTAATGGGCAAAGCACTTGTTGTTCCAGAGGACAAGCATTAAATTCTCGACATGCACACAACTGTTCACACTTGTTTTTATTTTACTTACAGCTTCAAGGACCTGAAGCCCCCTTCTGTTCTAAACAGACATCAGACCAACAAATAGTTCACATAAAGTCTTATAGACAAAGCACCATGCACATAAAGAATAATTCACATAGTTCATATTGAAGGATTTTATCTGAATATAAGTTCTGTGATATTTTATAAGATTTAACACTTCATTAAAGGCTTTCACAAGTTCCTTATCTTTTTTGTTTCTACTGTGTATACTTGGAATTTGTAAGTCAAGAATACCATGTAAATGCTATGTCACTTGATGTACAATGGTGTTTTCTGTGCAGTATGAAGTCTCTAATGTCTTCTAACATTTGGAGGGTGGACAGAGGATATTCCAAAGTCAACACATTTATGAAGTTTCTCTCCAGTATGAATTTTCTGATGTGCTCTAAGATATGAGCAGCCAGTAAAAGATGTGTCACATCCTGTACATCTGTAATGTCTCTCTTCAGTGAGAATTCTCTGATGTGTTATAAGGTTTTTCAAGCACATAAAGATTTGTCACATGTCAGACATTTACAAGGTTTCTCTCCAATATGAAGTTTCTGATATCTTCTAAGATATGAAATATGGTTAAAGAATAGGTCACAGTCTTTGCTTACATAAGGTTTCTCTTCAGTATGACATTTTCTGATGTTGTCTAAGATATGAGCATATATTAAAAGATTTTTCACATTCCCTACACAGTATCTCTTCAGTATGTATTTTCTGAAAATGTTTCCTAAAAGTTGAATGTGTATACAAAGATTCGCCCCACTCCTTACATCTGCAATATCTCTCTCCAGTATGAACTCTCTGTTGTCTTCAAAATACGAATTCTGGATAAAGGACCTGTCACATTCTCCACATTTGTAAGCTTTCTTGCCAGTATGATTTTTTCTGGTGTTTTCTGAGATCTGAGCCTGTAAAAAAGTCTTGTCATTTTCCTTACATTTATAAGATTTTTCACCAGCGTGGATTCTGTAATGGTTTTTAACATGTATTATTTCAAAAAAGGACTTTCCACATTCCTTTCATTTGTAAGATTTCTCCCCAGTATGAAGTCTTTGATGTGTTTTAAGACTTGAACGCTGGGTAAAGAATTTTTTACAGACATTGCACTTGAAGGGTTTCTCTCCAGTATGGATTCTCTGATGCTTTGTAAGAGTTGACTTCACAGAAAAGGATTTGTGACATTCTTGACATGTGTAAGGCTTCTCTCCAGTATGGATTCTCTGATGCTTTGTGAGTGTCGACTTCAGTGTAAAAGATTTGTCACATTCCTTACATATATAAGGTCTCTGTCCAGTATGAACTCTCTGATGGCTTCTAAGATAAGAGTTTAGGGTAAAGAATTTGTCACATACTTCACATTTGTAAGGTTTTTCATCAGTGTGGATTCTGTAATGGTTTTTAAGATGTGATATCTCAAGAAAGGACTTATCACATTCTTTGCATTTGTAAGATTTCTCTTTAGTATGAAGTATTTGATGCCCTTTAAGAGTTGAGAACCGGGTAAAGGATTTTTCACAAACTTTGCACTTGTAGGGTTTCTCTCCAGTATGATATCTCTGATGCTTGGTAAGATCTGACTTTACATAAAAGGATCTGTCACACTCTTTACATTTGTAAGGCTTCTCTCCAGTATGAATTCTGTGATGCAGTGTAAGAGTTGATTTCAGATTAAAGGATTTGTCACATTGCTCACAGGTATAAGGCTTTTCTCCAGTATGAATTCTCTGATGCCTTATAAGATTTGACTTCACATTAAAGGATTTGTCACATACTTTGCATTTATAAGGCTTCTCCCCGGTATGAATTCTCTGATGTACAGTGAGACTTGAGGCAGTACTGAAGCACTTCCTGCATTTCCCACACTGGTGTGTTTTCTCTCCAATGTAGACTGGTTGTTGCGAAAGACTGTCTGTAGTGTCAAAATAGTCATCATATTCTCCCTGTCTGTGCTCTTTTTTTGCAGTGTAGAGTCTGTGATCTGGGGTAATGTTGGTGCACAAATTTAAGGATGCCTCAGACTCTTTAGAATTGCAAGGTTCTTCTCCAGTGTGCATACTTTCATGTGTTTCTGGGTTTGATGATTCAATAGAGGCATCCCTGTACCTGTTGCATCTATAGTTATTAGAGTTGTCTATAGTTTCACTTGTTCTATAAAGTGCACATGTGGAGGGGTCATGAAACATTTTGCCAAGCTCCTCACACTGACAATTCTGCTTCTCAGTTTTCGCATGTTGTTGGGTATGATCATATAGGTAATAGTTCTCTGGAAAATAAGTACGATCATATTAATGGGGCTTGTTACTTGATTAAATATTTGGTCAATGATTGTCTCACTAAGTTCTGGGTTAAAATAAGTCAACCAGCAACTACTGAGATATTTCCCTTTCACTGAAACTGAATGTATTCTCACAAAACCCTGAGAGCCTTCAAAGATCTTTGAATCATAATAGATATCAGTACCTTTTAAAAAATACCTTACACATAAGATAGATCAGGAAATTGAGAAATCAAAAATTAGCTTTAGGATTAAGCTCATTGATTGATTCAATTCTTAATAAATCAATTCTTAATCTGTCTCTCTATGTTTAAATATTTCTTCTCAGAAATTGGTGAGTACAGTTTAATCCAGTCCCAAATTCACAGTATTTAACTTAACTATGTAACAGGCATTAAAGATTACTGTTCAGAAGACCCCAATCCATTAAACATTAAATTATTACTTAGATGCATCACAGCACACATCTAGAGAGAAAAATAAATGAGAATTTTCAAAAGGAATGGAGGCAAACCAAGTATTTTTCCAGACACAAGAGGCTCAGTTCATTTGAGGCATGGCTGTCATGGGCAGCTATTGCTTATTTCTATCCTTCACTGTCTGAGGTTCACACACTGCTGTTCTTAACTTTCCACATGTGGTTATTCTCAAGTCTAGTCTGTACACCAATGCCTGAGAGTATTTTCCAGAGGAATGTCTGTTTATCTTCCTCTGGGAAGAAATTGACGGATGGAATGTAAAAATAGGCATAAAGGATGTTGGTTAAAAAATAATCCTACACCATGTACCCACATTATTCATAAAATTAATCAAATCTGATGTCAGGATAGTCAAATAAAATGCATTTTGTACTAATATTGACATCATAATTCTGGTGTAATAAGTACCTGTTCTAATCATTGAAACAAACAGGATACATTCTGGGATCAGGAAACTACACTAAGTTATATAATTAAGAATCCTTTCTAGTGGAATTGAATATCGCAAAAATGTTCTCAGTTCTTGCTTTCTCTTTCACCCAAAGCCATCACTGTCATCTTGTTCATTCCCTAGCCCTCCTTACTGTACCTTCTTCTCTCTACATTCCAGGGGAATTTCATTTGCTCCAGAGTTACCATGCCTACAATTCATGTGTCCTGTGAGGTGGCCCATGATCCATGATAGAATTTTTTGGAAAAATACAGAAGTCAGTATATGAAGATAGTGCAAAGTAGAAGAATGTAGGAATGATTTCCATCTGGTATTTCCTGTCAGAATCTTCAGCATATTTAGGGAAATTTTAAAGTTTCACATTTTGAGATTTTTCTCACAATTAAAATCATGTCAAATTCAGGCTGGGCAGTGATGGCACGCACCTTTAATCCCAGCATCAGGAGGCAGAGGAAGGTGGATCTCTCTGAGTTCGAGGCCAGCCTGGTCTACAGAGCAAGTTTTAGTACAGTCACCAAAGATATAGAGAAACCCTGTCTCTGGAAAAAACAAACAAACAAAAGACCAAAAGAAAACAAACAAAAAAACATGTCAAATTCAACAGTGAATATGGAACTTTAAGATTTGGATGTAGATAATATATGACTAAGTTTCTGAATGCATTGAGGAACTAAAATGAGGAGTGTTCGACATGACTAACATGGAAAATGAGAAGAAAAAAATCAAATAGCATGAAAACATTTTTTCTTTACTACCAAACTTTGCCTAGTATCCTGTTTTTTCCAATACAGATTAACAGAGGGTTTACAACCTATAACGCCAGTATATACAAGGGATTAGTTAAGAGTTCTACAAGCAAAATGTTCTTACCCACAGAGACCAGGTTGTTGTAATTCTCCAACATCACACTAAGGTACAATGTCCTCTGAGAAGTGTCCAGGCATTCCCATTCCTCTTGGGAGAAGTATATAGTTACATCCTTGAATGTCAACAGACCCTGAAACAAAACAGTTGTTTGACAATGTGTTACCAGACAGAGTGCTTTCCTTGAGGTTAGTAGGCTTGAGGAAATACTTAAGCAGATGATTTTAATACAGTTATATTTTATAATGTATTATCTAACTCTATGAAAAACAGTATGACACAACAGGCTTACAAGCAATATCCACAAAACATACATTTAAAGTCTGTACACAGTTTCCTATGTATTTTGAGTGCTGTGATTATGACCCTCGGGATTCTAATGTACATGTTTCAGAAGGAAAATTCTTTATGATGAAATGTGCTTTAGTTCCTGTACCTGTAGATCATGGTAAAACACTGCCACTCAATCAATTCTGTGGATTCTATTGCCTTACATGATTCTATTCTAAAATTCTCAGTTTGTGTGTTTGAAACCTAGGACCTATGCCATCCCATTACATAGTTAAATGGTAGAATATGGAAAGTAGGGATTTCATTGTTGAGTTTATAGGCAACAAATTTTCATTTTTTCACAGTAACAATGAATTTAATAACACTACATACTATCATTTTACCATTAACTTATAAGAACAGGCAATTTATAGGATTTCTTTTGTAAGCATTTTTGAGCCACTACTAAGCATATAGAAAAATCCACAATCATATTTTAGATATTCTAAAAATTCCAAAATAAACAGGAATATGCCAACTTAGAACGAAATATCAATTTCAGAAATTTTGAAGAATAATTCATTTCTGAAGAATTAAAAATTGACAGAAGTCCTGTTGCAGGATATTTGTTTATACTGCATGAAGATCTGCCTAAGGTACCTGATTGGTTTAATAAAAAGCTGAATGAGCAATAGCTAGGCAGGAGTTCTAGGGAAAGAGATGAACTCAAGAAGAATCTGGTATGGAGGGAGACTGTTGATAGAGGTTTCTTTCCTTCTCAGTCTCACAGTTGGTCTGTCCCAAGGAAATGTACAGAGGTTTACATTGATCATTAACTGGTTGGCCTTTTAGCTCAGGCTTTTTATTAGCTCTTACATTCTACATTAACCTATAATTCTTGTCTGTGTCAGCCATATGGCTTGGTACCTTTTATCAGTGTAGCATTCTCATCTTGCTTCCTCTGTATTGAGGTGAAGACTAACCCTTTCCTCTTCCCAGAATTCTCCTGTTCTGGTCACTCCACCTATACTTCCTGCCTTGTCACCCTGACTATACTTCCTTCCTGGCTACTGGCCAATCAGCATTTTATTAAACCAGTACAACTGACAAACCTTTACAGTGTACAAGACCATTGTCCCACAGCAGGGGACACCAAAGAGTCACAGAGCAGATTTGAAGGAAAGAAGAAAAGAAAGGTAGAAATTCACATGACAAAATGTAGATTAATTAAACAGGTTAATTTGAATTATAAGAGTTATTTGAAACAAAGCCTAAGCTAAGATCTCAGCTTTCATAATCAATAATAATTCTCAGTGTCATTACTGAAGAGCTGGAGGTCCCAAAAAAGAAAGTTCAACTACAATGTCCAAAAACACAAGAAATGATATTTAAGTTGTAGCTAGCATGTACACCTAAGGTAGCAATTGTGGATACATTCAAAGTATCATAGATTTCCTGTCAGTAAAGGAAATGCTATAAATATGTAAATATGAAATCCTGTAAAAAATGTTATCACTTTTCAATGTGTTTCAAATATAATAGACCTCAAAACAGACTAGGGGAATATTTGAGCTTTTTTGCATCTGAAGTTTAAAGTTTTCAATGTGTTACTTTTTAGTACTTATGCTATATTGTCTAAGAGATTTCAGGTTAGGAGTGTTTATGATTCTTCCTTTATTTCCCTGGAAATGCATAGTCGTGACATATTTTATCTGAGTCACGAGTCAGGAGTAAGTACAAACCTGTGGTCAGTGCTCATTCCTCAGGTCTCCACTTTCAAACACTGGAGTTTAAGGGTAGAGGAGTAGAGCCATGACTGCCACAGGTACTGACTAGAGCAAAGTAATCATATGGAATGTTCTTTCTGCATCAATTGTGATGGCTTATGTACATCAATCAGTAAATTCCAAGACAATATGCCTGATGCATTCCACATGATGCCACATAATGTGTCCTTGCCAGAAAGGGCTACACAGTGGGATCTTGTTTTGGGGAAAAAGAGAAAGAGAAATAAAAAATATTGGTTTCAGACCAGGTATGGTGATATGTGTCTTTAACCCCAGCAGTTTGGAGGTAGAAGCATGTGGATATCTGTGGGTTTAAGACCAGCCTGGCCTACAGTGCTACTTCTAGGACAGCCAGGGCTAAACAGAGAAACCTTGTCTCAAAACACAAAATAAAACCAAAAACCCCAAAACAATGATCTGTCCCGCGCTCGGCCTCGCCAGCAAGAACGACGCGGGACACTTAGGATTCTTCTGCAGTAAAGCTTTATGCGTCTTGAGAGGGAGAGCATAAGCTTACATGGCGGAGACCCAGAATGAGGGGAACCCAGCCCTTATAAAGGAAACAGTCCTCACTTCTGACGTGTCACTCTTGGATTGGTCCGCTGCCCATTATCCCAGATGATGCCTCGGGAGTAGGCAGGGACGCAGCAGTAGAGAGTTACCAAGCACATGCGCTGGGATTAAAGGCGTGTGCTACATCACCTTAAACTCACAGAGATCTGCCTGTCTCTGCCTCCCAGGCATAGGGGCCAAAGGCGTGTACTACCACGCCTTGAGGTCACAGAGGTCAATCTGCCTCTGCCGCCCAGGCATCAGGACTAAAGGCGTGTACCGCCACACCTTGGGGTCACAGAGGTCAATCTCTACCTTTGTTCCTTGAAGCAATGGAGAATGTGGTCCGGCCCTCCACAATGATCCCTCTAGTTTAGGAAGTTACAATTGAACATTCTAACCACGTGAGTGATGTGAGCTCCAAATATCCTGAGACAAACAGATGGCAACTGTCAACAAACACTTGGATGCATCACAGTGATATTAATCACCAAAGAGAAATACAAGTAGACTACTGTGGAGTTTGAATGCAATTGGCCCCCACTGGCAATGGTACTTTTAGGAGGTGTGGCTTTGTTGCAGTAGGCATGACCTTACTGAGTGTGTCACAGTGGGGGAGATTTTGACTTTTTAAAAGTTCATTCAGTGTGACACTCAGTTGACTTCCTGCTGCCTGCATGCATAGGACTGTCAGCTACTACTCCAGATTGTCTTCCTGTATGACACCATGATGATAATGGGCCGAACCCCTGAAACTCCAACTTGCCACTTCAATTAAATGTTTTCCTTTAGTAGTGGTACCATAACCTTAAGGTCTCTTCAGAGCAATAGAAATCTTAACTAAGACAATTTGCAATCTGTATCTACACTCAGGACCATCATTTTCATGGTAGGATGAAGGCACATGTGTAAGCCATCTTCTGCACTATATAGTGTGCTTAAATTTGTAGTATTAGGAAGAAATTATTACTTAGTATTAAACACCTAGCTTGGTCTCTTAATTGTACATGTTGCTAATATGTTGTGACAACTATCCCATGTGCTTCAATATGTGCTTCGTATAAACAATATTTAAGGAAATGAACAGTTTTCACATAGAGTTCCTATATGATACAGGAACCCTCATTCACTAATATATAATGTTCATCTTTTCCAATAATTAGGTATCACATCAACATATTTTCTGTTCATGAGTTAAAATGGAAATAGTTTCAAAATTACAGATCATAAGTTCATGTGACTTATTTGCCTTCTGGGAAAGAATGATCTGAGACAGATAGAATGGAGAAATTTACTACACGTGTGTTATTTTTGGTATTATATCTTATAGCTATAGTCATATATACAGCCTGGTATACACATAAAAAACAGATGAGGATACAAGAATATGGTAGCGGACCCAGGAAGGAAACCAGAAAGCTAAGCATACATAATATTTGACAAAGGATGCAAAAAGATACAGTACAAAAATGTGGTCTTTTCAACAATTGGTGCTGGCAAACAATCCAACACAAAAATTTAATTGGATTCTTATCTCTAATTTCTTCAAAAATCCATTCAAAATGGATCAAAATAGTTTTTTTTAAAAAAACTAAAACCACATAGAAATCTAGAGAATATGGGAAATATCCATCAGGATATTGGGATGGGCAAGGACTGATTGATCAGAAAGAATGCCAACAGCACAGGAACAGAACAGATAGTACTACATGAATGCAAATTGTTTCTGTATGAAAAAATTAGCAGTAGACACAGATAACAAACTGATGGTAGAGAATCTATACCATCAAAAATTCAGGTAGGGGCTTGTACCAAGAGTTTACCAAGAATCACAGAAATTAAATAACAAGCAACAAAAACTGCCAATTAACATGTGGGCAAATGAGCTGAATAAACACTTTTTTAAAAAGACAAATACACATAGTCAATAAATACTGCAAAAGTGTTCAGGATCCCAAAAATTCTATCATGGAAACACAAACTAAAACTGCTTTGAAATATGATTGTCATCAACTAACCAGAAGACAAATGTAAGAGGATTAGGAGAGAATGGAAGTGTATACACTGAGAAGGAAGGGGAAGGGGCAAATTAATAAAGCCATTGTGAAAATCAGTTTAAAGATTATTGAAAAATTGAAGCTAGAATTAATGTAATCCCCAGTAATGTCATTCCTGGGACATAACCTGAGAAGTCCACACCCAGATATAGAGACATTTACAACGTATGTTCACTGCTACTGCATTCACCATAGCAAAGTATCAGAATCATCCCTATTTGCTATCAAAGGATGAATGTATAATGAAAATGGTATACATATAAAATGGAATACCATTTACCTGCAGAGAAAATTGCAATAAAATGCAAAAAAATGGTTGGACTTAGAATGTGTAGTATTGAGGTCACACAGTGTCAGAAATAAGAAACCATATTTTCTCTCAAATACAGAAACTAGCCAATAACGTGTTTCTATGAGAACATATTATTGGGCACAGCAGAATATGGAGAAAAGAGAACAAGAATGGTTAAATACCAGGGTTGAGATGGGACTGAATACAGGTAATAAACACCAGTTATGAAAATGATATAAATCTAAGTGCTTTTCTAGCTCTAGTTCTATCAGAGTTATTTTTCTTTTCTCTCATGTGTAAGTTGGTAAAAAATATATCCCATAACAAAAATGTAATATGCCTTTTGTAGTACCTTTTTTGTGGTAATAGATCTTCTGTGGGAGGGTGAGTGGGGGAGTGGGGAGTGAGAGGATGACAGGAAGTGGAAATTTTGAATGGTATTTATAAAGCAATAAAAAAATAGATCTTCTGTCGCCAGTGACTATGCTGCCCACATAAAAGTACACTGACTTATACAATATTTGGGTCTACTTAATATCAGTGCATGGATTTTTTGTCGTTTGTTAACAATTCTCATAATAAAATTTAAAATATTATCAGTAATGGATAGTTAAAGGCTTGCATTATCTGACAACAAAACATTTCCAGAAAAGGACATGATCACCGACCTGAGACATTCTTACTGGAGAATCAGCCATTTCTTTCTATATTTTTTCTTTGAGTATCTCTTGCTGTCCTTTCATACAAAAAGTCAAAAAGAAAAAGGAAAACATTAGTACTGAAAGCTGTAAGAGAACAATGTCAGATCACATGAAAAGACTAAAGAAACAGAATATGTCCAGGTCCAGACAATGTTCCCAAATCCAGGAAAGCATGGAATGACATTTAAATCTGGAAGAGACAGTATCAACCATATTGTTGAATCCAGAATGGAAATCTTATCTTCAAAGTGATGAAAATATAAGTGCATTTCAAGATAGTCTTGACTTGACATGATCTATTTCATTAAACAGCTTTGAGGACAATAATTAGAGACAAAATTTATACAGGAGAATTAGAGGGTTTTTCCCATGAGAATAGGGAAATAATAAATTTCATGTGAAGAATAGTAAAGTCTGGCTTGGCCAGCAAGTGGCCCTGCTCTTGTACCAGAAGATCCATCCGGAGGGAATCTTCATCTGGTGATGGATGGAGATAGAGACAGAGAGCCACATCAGAGCACTGGACTGAGCTCCCAAGGTCCAGATGAAGAGCAGAAAGAGGGAGAAGATGAGCAAGGAAGTCAGGACCGCGAAGGGTTGGTCAACCCACTGAGACAGTGTACCTGATCTAATGGGAGCACATCAAATCTAGCTGGACTGGGACCGAACAAGCATGTGATCAAACCGGACTCTCTGAATGTGGCTGACAATGGGGGCTGACTGAGAAGCCATTGCTAAAGGCACTGAGACTTGTTTCTACTGCATGTACTAGCTTTTTGGGAGCCTAGTCTATTTGGATGCTCACCTTCCTAGGCCTGGATGGATGGGCGGGGTGTTGGACTTCCCACAGGGCAGGGTACCCTGCACTCTCTTAAGGCTGGAGGGGGAGGGAGGAGAGTCAGTGGGGGAGTGGGACGGGGGTGGGAGGAGGGGAGGAAGTGGAAATTTTTGAATGGACAAAAATGGCATTTAATTGGAAAAAAAGTCTGGAAACCTGGAAAGTAATCGTCCATGGGCAAGACAGCAAATCACTAATTGTCATAGAGAAGGCATAAAACTATTACAAATAACCCAGCCAGCAACAACGTCCAAAACAAAAGCAATGTGAGTAAAAAACGTCATGAATAAAAATCTAGCCACTCTATGAATTGATATGGAGAATCCTCAATTAAATAAATAGATCCTCAAGTAAAATAAGTCTAGCACATTGACCCAGTTCTACTTCACAGATGATTGATCAGTCACATTCATTGACACTCTACACTCAATAGCTACAAGTGGAATCAACCTAAATGTTCCTCAATTGTCAGATGAAAATGTGGTATATACTGAAAATGTGGTATATATACACTGTGGAATACTGTTCAGCTGAAAAGGAAATTGAAACCACGAGCTGTTCAGGTAAATAAATGGATCTAGAAAAGATTGTATCGAGTGAGGTAACCCAGAAAGACAGACATTGCTTGTTCCTTCTCCTAGTAAGTTTCTAACTTCAAATGCTCGGATGTGACCACACAACCTGGAATAACTGAAAATAACCCAAAAAGTAAAAAGAGACCACTCTGGGGTGTGGGAGGAGTGATCAACAGGGAAATTCCAGTGAACAGTGATCTAAAAAAGGGGTAACTGGAAAACTCTTGGGTGTGTGCTAATTATGGAGAATGGACAGACATATACAAAGGAGGGTAAAATAATAGCAAGAATTTCTTAAAAATCATAAGGAAATTTTCTTTTGTCATCTACTAATTTTGTCTACAATACAAATAAGTCTCTGGAAGCATATACAGTTAGAGTATTGATAAAAATTTTCCATCTCAGCTGAAGTTGCTCTTCATAAGAGCCTTAGATTTTCTAACTAACCACCCCACCCACCTGCTTGGAAATTGTTGGTCACAGATGTCCTTGAGATTCCCAAAACTATACAGGCTGCTGTGGCTGCCTATGTTTGTTTGCCTCATAGAGGTAGAAAGTGAGTCTTTGTTATTGAAGAAGCCATGTGCTTCTGTCACAGCCAAAGGACTTGAGATGGACCATTTTAAAAGTTTTCTCCCTGGGGCCTAGCTTTAGTGGTATCAGAAGTCAACATTCTTGCTTTTAAAGGAGGGATCTAGCCAACAGAGTTACCCATCTATGACCATTATGAACCACAACATTTTCTCCTTAACACTATAGACATATGGGTATAAGAGTGGCCCACATACATTCTTGGTAACCAACCATTTCTAATTAGACTTAAGACCTCTTCAACTAGAGGAAAATCATCCCTGACTTGGAAACCTAGCCTGTTTCTGAGCATTACTGAAGGCTGAATCTTGGAGGAGAACCTAAATCCACTATGCATCACTCACATGCATAGTCATAAGATTATTTTTGCCTCCTATTCTCCACTCTTCTGTAGAAAGTCTTCTCAGCTGCAACAGGATAAACCTGAGATCTTTCCCAATGGAAATCTCCAGAATTATTCCTACTGAAACAGAATGTGACAAAACTGAATTCTTATCCTACAGATCCTCATCTCCTCCCTCTCAACATTCCAGGGCTCAATAGGTGAGCAGGACTGCGTGATCAGTGCATCCAGCACATGATAAAGAAATTGTTCAGAAAGCAACTGGATTTCTAATGAAGTTCTGTGCTCAGTAGTTAAAGATACAGAATTCTACAAGTGATTCCCCACTTGTCAGGTGGTGCGGGAGAAGAAAACTTGAGAAATCTTGGAAAAGAATAGAGTAAAGCATGTTTTCTTGGTAGCAGCAATTTCTTGGGTCTGCTCTGCTTGTTAGAGGCAAGCAAACACTCTCATCTAAAAGAGGCTTCCTGACTCAGCTTTAGCTGCAAAACTTTGCAGCTCTTTTAAGAGGTCCTGCCACTAAACACTTAAACTGTGTTGAGGAAAAGCTGAACACATGCTTTTCGGTTTTCAACCATAGCAGGAAAAAAGCTGCGCTGTTTTAAAATGCCGGCTTTCTGGGCTGTCCTGCCAGGGCAAACTCTGACTCTTTCAGGCAGGCAGCCTGAAGAACTTGAGTGTGGTCTGTGAGTAGAGTGCTGCAGCTTGCTTGCTGGCAGGGACCTTGAAATGCCATAGAGTTGTGACAATAAAATGACTACAGCCGGTACCTCCGCCAAGAGGTTGGAAATCTAAGGAATGGGCTGGTAGCCCATTCCTCTCCTTAAAGACTCATGCAGTCAGAAAAAGAGAGATATACAGCAAAAAGAGATTCAAAAGAAAAAAACTCTAAATGATTTGCAGTGTGTTAAAAATATTTGCAGGCTAAAGGTTAAAGTTCTTAATGTGGAAAAAAGAAAGAAAGAGAGTAGTTGAGGGTGGTGGTACACAGCTTTAATCCCAATGCCTGGGAGACAGAGGTAGATTGACCTCTGTGACTTCAAAGGGCAGAGGTAGGTTGACCTCTGTGACTTCAAGGTGTTGTAGCACACACCTTTAATACCATCGCTGGGGAAGCAGAGACTGACAGATCTTTGTGAGTTCAAGGCCAGCCTGGTCTACAGAGTTACTCCAGGACAAAGATATACAGAAAACCTGTCTCAAAAACTAAAAGTAAAAAATAAACGAAATAGAGGTTAAAATAAAGCTGCGCAAAGATGGAAAATACACAGAGAATCTTGATACTGTATGCTATTATGCTCTCTTTGAATTGTTTGAATGCTGAGGAAGGAGCAACAGCTGCTAAAAGATATTTGTTTATAAATGCTGCTGAATTAATCCAAGCTAGGTATTTTGAAAATACCTTGGCTTCAAAAATGAAGTCAAAAAGTATGTTACTTTGGAGAAGATATTTTGCTTTTGTTGCCACAGAAAATGAGAGGCTATGAATTCATTCTGAGTTATGAAAAATCCAGTTTGATCAAGGAAGACCACCTGAGAAATCCCCAGTAGGAACAGATGGCCCAGATGTCTGAGTTCTACATCCAGAATGGATTCAAGATGCTGCCTGAGATTATCAGGTCTCAAAGGATACTCGTCAGGACTTGATGATAACCGTAAATTTTCTTTAGGTTCCCATAAGATTATCAGCACCCTGAACCAGCCTGAAGTGGCCTGGAATACTACACCCACATTCCCAATAAATGGACTATGGATATTTTCCTTTTTTTAAAAAAAAAAGAGGGGGAAGTGGTGCGGGAGAATTGTCTGTATTCTGTCAATCATGTATTTTAATAAAATGCTGATTAGCCAGGCATGAAGTATAGGTGGGAAAACCAGACAGGAAGTAGAGGTGGGGCAATGAGAACAGGAGAAGGCTAAGAAGGAGGAAGCTCCCTCCACCATTCCTGCCCAGACCACTGAAGAAGCAACATGTGAGTTGACAGCTGAAAAAGGTACCAAGGCATATGGCTAACGTAGATAAGGATAATGGTTATAATAAGTTATAAGAGCTAATAAGTAGCCTGACCTAAAGGGCCAATCAGTTTATAACCTAATGTAGACTCCGTGTGGTTTTCTTTGGGGCTTGCCGGTTGTGGGGTACCCCGGGTGGGACAGAAATCCCAACAAGCCAGCCCTTCATGTTACATTCAGGCAGGGCCATAATACTGAAAACATTTAGAAAGCATTTTCAGCTAGTTCCACTTGAATGCCACTTCCAGTCACAGCTCAGTCAAATCTCGAAGCTGAAATAGAATGGAATAATTTAGATCACAAAAGCGTACAAAAATGAGATGGAGGAAGGGTGGATATGCGAGCAGGGAAGAAGATATCTTAACTAAGGGAGTGATTTTAGGGTTGGATAGAGTCTTGGCTCTAGAGGGATTCCCAGTTGTCCAAGGAGATTTCCCCAACTAGGTCTGTGGCCAGCAGAGGAGAGGGTGCCTGAACTGGCCTTGTCCCATAGACACACTGATGAATATCTTGCATATCACCATAGAACCTTCATCTAGCGAGGGATGGAGATGGAGAAAGAGATCCACATTGGAACACTGGACTGAGCTCCCAAAGCCTAGATGAAGAGCAGAAGAAGGAAGAACATAAGGAAGAAAGGCAGGACCGTGAGGGGTGCATCCACCCACGGAGACTGTGGAACTGATCTAGTGGGAGCTCACCAAGGCCAGCTGGACTGAGTCTAAACAAGCATGTGATCAAACCAGACTCTCTGAATGTGGCTGACAATGAGGGCGGACTGAGAAGCCAATGATAATGACACTGGATTTTGATTCTACTGCATGGACTGGTTTTTTGGGAACCTGGTCTGTTTGGATGCACACCTTCCTAGAATGGATGGAGGGCCTTGGACTTCTCACAGGGCAGGGCACCCTGACTTCTCTTAGGACTGGAGAGTGAGAGGGAGGGGGGAGTGGGGAGAGTGGGAGAGAAATGGGAGGATGGGAGGAGGTGGAAATTTTAAATAAATTAATTAATTTAAAAAATGAACTAGCAAATTTACCATGGAACAAATTTGATGAAAGTCGCTTTGTCTCCCAGGTCCTGGGAAGACCAGCTAGCCCTGTTGCACTGCTGAGGAGCTCTTCCCAGAGAGGTGAGTGGGTGTTCGCCTGGGCAGCCTGCCTGTCCGGGAAGAGAGCACAGCCCCTCCCCCCTCAGCTTCTGCGGCAGGGTCTTCTGTGTTCCAAGGGACCCCTCCCTCCCCCCACTGCTGCGGGCCCTTTGTCTCCCTGGTCCTGGGAAGACCAGCTAGCCCTGTTGCACTGCTGAGGAGCTCTTCCCAGAGAGTGCTGAGGAGCTCTATCCAGAGAGTGCTGAGAAGTCCTACCCAGAGAGTGTTGAGGAGTTCTATCCAGAAAGTGCTGAGGAGTTTCATCCAGAGTGGAGGAGATGGGCAGGCGCCAATGCAAGAATTCCTCCAACAACCTGAAAGGCAACATGACATCTCCAGAATCCAGGGAGCTCGAAACTAGAAGAATTGAACACCCTACTCCAGAAGAAATAGAAGAAATCGACTCTAAGCAGATCTTTATGAAAATAATAGAGGAACTTAAACAGGAGGTGAAAATCTGCTGTAAAGAAATGGAAGATAGCACACAAGGCCGGTTAGGGAACACACAATACTCCCGCCACCCTTATCTCCCTGACTACTCCAAAGGGGCAGCTTCCCCAGCTAATCCCTCTCTCCTGCAACGCCATCCCAGCTTTCTGCCTGGAACCCATACCCTCCCCTCTCCTTTTTTCGGGGCTTAAATTCCTCCATCTCAGCCGGGGTGGGCACCGCGGGCCAGGTTAGGCGGTGAGTGCAAAGGGACTGGAGTCCCTTTGTTCCAAAAGCCGGCCTGCAGCAAGCCAAGACTGCAGGCAGGGGCACCTCTGACCAGCGAGGGGCTCGGATCCTGTGGAGGGGTAAGTGTATTGTTCCTGACCGCCACACAAGGCCGGTTAGGGAACACACAATACTCCCGCCACCCTTATCTCCCTGACTACTCCAAAGGGGCAGCTTCCCCAGCTATTCCCTCTCTCCTGCAACGCCATCCCAGCTTTCTGCCTGGAACCCATACCCTCCCCTCTCCTTTTTTCGGGGCTTAAATTCCTCCATCTCAGCCGGGGTGGGCACCACGGGCCAGGTTAGGCGGTGAGTGCAAAGGGACTGGAGTCCCTTTGTTCCAAAAGCCGGCCTGCAGCAAGCCAAGACTGCAGGCAGGGGCACCTCTGACCAGCGAGGGGCTCGGATCCTGTGGAGGGGTAAGTGTATTGTTCCTGACCGCCACACAAGGCCGGTTAGGGAACACACAATACTCCCGCCACCCTTATCTCCCTGACTACTCCAAAGGGGCAGCTTCCCCAGCTATTCCCTCTCTCCTGCAACGCCATCCCAGCTTTCTGCCTGGAACCCATACCCTCCCCTCTCCTTTTTTCGGGGCTTAAATTCCTCCATCTCAGCCGGGGTGGGCACCGCGGGCCAGGTTAGGCGGTGAGTGCAAAGGGACTGGAGTCCCTTTGTTCCAAAAGCCGGCCTGCAGCAAGCCAAGACTGCAGGCAGGGGCACCTCTGACCAGCGAGGGGCTCGGATCCTGTGGAGGGGTAAGTGTATTGTTCCTGACCGCCACACAAGGCCGGTTAGGGAACACACAATACTCCCGCCACCCTTATCTCCCTGACTACTCCAAAGGGGCAGCTTCCCCAGCTATTCCCTCTCTCCTGCAACGCCATCCCAGCTTTCTGCCTGGAACCCATACCCTCCCCTCTCCTTTTTTCGGGGCTTAAATTCCTCCATCTCAGCCGGGGTGGGCACCGCGGGCCAGGTTAGGCGGTGAGTGCAAAGGGACTGGAGTCCCTTTGTTCCAAAAGCCGGCCTGCAGCAAGCCAAGACTGCAGGCAGGGGCACCTCTGACCAGCGAGGGGCTCGGATCCTGTGGAGGGGTAAGTGTATTGTTCCTGACCGCCACACAAGGCCGGTTAGGGAACACACAATACTCCCGCCACCCTTATCTCCCTGACTACTCCAAAGGGGCAGCTTCCCCAGCTATTCCCTCTCTCCTGCAACGCCATCCCAGCTTTCTGCCTGGAACCCATACCCTCCCCTCTCCTTTTTTCGGGGCTTAAATTCCTCCATCTCAGCCGGGGTGGGCACCGCTGGACGTACAGGCGGTGAGTGCAACGGGACGGAAAACCCTTTGTTCTAATTGCCGGCCTGCAGCAACCTAAGGCTGCAGGCAAAGTGATTCCTGGATAGCAAGGGGCATTAATCCAGTAGCAAAAGACCCAGCGGAGGGAAGAGCCATTGGAGAGCATCTGAAGGAAGAGATGGGCAGGCGCCAAGGCAAGAATTCCTCCAACAATCTGAAAAACAACACGAAAACACCAGATCCCAGCGATCTTATGACAGAAGGACTTGAACACCCTATACTGGAAGAAGTGGAAAACAGTGTCATTATAAAAGCAATAGAGTCTCTTAAACAGGGTATGAATAACTCACTTAAAGAAATAGAAGAGAAATTTACCAAAAAGATGGAAGAAATGAGTAAAGAAATGGAAGACAAATATAACAAAAAGTTTGAAGAAATAAGTAAATTCATAAATGATACCCTGGGAAACCAAGAAAAAACAATCAAACAGGTAATGGAATCAGTTCAAGAATTGAAAACTGAAATGGAGGCAGTGAAGAAATCACAAACCGAGGACCGGCTGGATATGGAAAATCTAGGTAAACAAACAGAGACTTCAGGAACAAGCATAACCAATAGAATACAAGAGATAGAAGAACGAATCTCAGATTATGAAGACACCATAGAGAAAATAAATGCCCTGACCAAAGAAAACAGCAAATCCAACAAATTCTCATCACAAAACATTCAGGAAATATGGGACATAATAAAAAAACCAAATCTAAGAATAATAGGAGTAGAAGAAGGAGAAGAATTGCAGACCAAAGGTCCAGAAAATATATTCAACAAAATTATAGAAGAAAACTTTCCCATCCTAAAGAGTGATATTCCTATGAAGGTGCAAGAAGCATACAGAACACCGAATAGACTGGATCAGAAAAAAACATCCCCTTGCCATATAATAATCAAAACACAAAGCATTCAGATTAAAGAAAGGATATTAAGAGCTGCAAAGGAAAAAGGTCAAGTAACTTATAAAGGTAAACCTATCAGACTTACACCAGACTTCTCTATAGAAACCATGAAAGCCAGAAGGTCCTGGATAGAGGTACTGCAGAAACTAAGGGACCATGGATGCAAGCCCAGATTAATATACCCAGCCAAGCTTTCATTCACTATCAACGGAGAAAACAAAATATTCCAGGATAAAAACAAATTTAAACAATACGTAACTACTAACCCATCCTTACAGAGAATATTAGAAGGAAAATTACATCCCAAGGAATCCAACATTGCCAACACTGCCTACAATAACTCAGACATCTAGCGACCCTTCACTAGCACAACCCAAAGAAGGAAAACACATACACTCTACTACCCAAAAAAAAAAAAAAATGACTCGAGTCAACAACCACTGGTCATTAATATCTCTTAATATCAATGGACTCAATTCACCTATAAAGAGGCACAGACTTAGAGATTGGATACGAAAACAGGATCCAACATTCTGCTGTTTACAAGAAACACACCTCAACCACAAAGACAGACACCTACTCAGAGTAAAGGGTTGGGAAAAGGTTTTCCAAGCAAATGGACCTAAGAAACAAGCGGGTGTGGCCATTCTAATATCTAACAAAATCGACTTCAAACTAAAATCAATCAGAAGAGATGGAGATGGACATTTCATACTCATAACAGGAACAACTCATCAGGAAGAAGTCTCAATCCTGAATATCTATGCCCCTAATATAAAGGCACCCACTTATGTAAAAGAAACTCTTCTAGAACTCAAGGCAGTCATCAAACCACACACGCTAATAGTAGGAGACTTCAACACTCCTCTCTCACCAATGGACAGGTCAATCAGACAGAAACCTAACAGAGAATTAAGAGATTTATTGGAGGTATTGAATCAAATGGACTTAACAGACATCTATAGAACACTCCACCCAAATAGGAAAGAATATACCTTCTTCTCTGCAGTTCATGGAACCTTCTCAAAAATTGACCACATACTTGGTAACAAAGCAAACTTCCACAGATACAAAAAAATATTAGTAACCACCTGTGTCTTGTCAGATCACCATGGATTAAAATTAGAATTCAACAACAATGGTACCCCTAGGAAGCCAACAAACTCATGGAAGTTGAACAGTCAACTACTAAATCACCCCTGGGTCAAGGACGAAATTAAGAAAGAAATTAAAGACTTCCTTGAATTTAATGAAAACAAAGACACAACATACTCAAACCTATGGGACACTATGAAAGCAGTGCTAAGAGGAAAGTTCATAGCAATAGGCGCCCAAATAAAGAAAACGGAGAAAGCACACATTGGAGACCTAACAGCACACTTGAAAGCTCTAGAAAAAAAAGAAGCTGATTCACCTAGGAGGAGTAGAAGACTGGAAATAATCAAACTGAGGGCTGAAATCAACAAAATAGAAACAGAGAAAACAATCCAAAGAATCAATGAATCAAAAAGCTGGTTCTTGGAGAAAATCAACAAGATTGACAAACCCCTATCCAAACTAACCAAACGGCAGAGAGAGAACATGCAAATTAATAGGATCAGAAATGAAAAGGGGGACATAACCACAGACACAGAGGAAATTCAGAGAATCATTAGATCTTACTACGAAAGTTTATATGCCACAAAGTTGGAAAATGTAAAAGAAATGGACATTTTTTTAGATAAGTACCATATACCAAAGTTGAACCAAGAACAGGTGAACAATCTAAATAGACCTGTTAGTCGCGAAGAATTAGAAGCTGTTATCAAAAATCTCCCTACCAAAAAAAGCCCAGGACCAGATGGTTTCAATGCAGAATTTTACCAGAACTTCCAGGAAGAGCTAATACCTATACTCCTTAACGTATTCCACAATATAGAAACAGAAGAGTCATTGCCTAACTCCTTTTATGAAGCTACAGTTACCCTAATACCAAAACCACACAAAGACACAACCAAGAAAGAGAATTACAGGCCAATCTCACTCATGAACATTGACGCGAAAATTCTCAATAAAATACTGGCAAACCGTATCCAAGAGCACATTAGAAAAATTATCCATTATGATCAAGTCGGCTTCATTCCAGAGATGCAGGGCTGGTTCAACATACGCAAATCTATCAATGTAACCCATCATATAAATAAACTGAAAGAAAAAAACCATATGATCATCTCACTAGATGCTGAAAAAGCATTTGACAAAATTCAACACCCATTTATGATAAAGGTGTTGGAGAGACTGGGGATACAAGGATCATACCTAAATATAACAAAAGCAATATACAGCAAGCCGACAGCTAACATCAAACTGAATGGAGAGAAACTCAAAGCCTTTCCACTAAAATCAGGAACGCGACAAGGCTGTCCACTCTCTCCATACCTCTTCAATATAGTGCTTGAAGTTCTAGCAATAGCAATAAGACAACATAAGGAGATCAAGGGGATTCGTATTGGAAAGGATGAAGTCAAACTTTCGTTATTTGCTGACGATATGATAGTTTACATAAGTGACCCCAAAAACTCTACCAAAGAACTCCTACAGCTGATAAACACCTTTAGTAACGTGGCAGGATACAAGATCAACTCCAAAAAATCAGTGGCCTTCCTATACACAAAGGATAAAGAAGCAGAGAGGGAAATCAGAGAAACATCACCTTTCATGATAGCCACAAATAGCATAAAATATCTTGGGGTTACTCTAACCAAGGAAGTGAAAGACCTATTTGACAAAAACTTTAAGTCTTTGAAGAAAGAAATTGAGGAGGATACCAGAAAATGGAAAGACCTCCCCTGCTCTTGGATTGGGAGAATCAACATAGTAAAAATGGCAATTCTACCAAAAGCAATCTATAGATTCAATGCAATCCCCATCAAAATCCCATCAAACTTCTTCACAGACCTTGAGAGAACAATAATCAAGTTTATATGGCAAAACAAAAAACCCAGGATAGCCAAAACAATCTTATACAATAAAGGAACTTCAGGAGGCATTACCATCCCTGACTTCAAACTCTATTATAGAGCTACAGTATTGAAAACAGCTTGGTATTGGCATAAGAACAGAGAAATCGACCTTTGGAATCGAATAGAAGACCCGGATATTAACCCACAAACCTATGAGCACCTAATTTTTGACAAGGGAGCTAAAGGTATACAATGGAAGAAGGAAAGCATCTTTAACAAATGGTGCTGGCATAACTGGATGTCATCCTGTAAAAAAATGAAAGTAGATCCATATCTATCACCATGCACAAAAATCAAGTCCAAATGGATTAAAGACATCAACATTAATCCGTCCACTTTGAACCTGATAGAAGAGAAAGTGGGAAGTAGTCTACAAGATATAGGCACAGGAGCCCTCTTCCTAAGTAGGACCCCAGCAGCACAGACAATAAGAGAAACAATGAATAAATGGGATCTACTGAAACTGAGAAGCTTCTGTAAAGCAAAGGACACTGTCAGTAAGACAAAAAGGCTGCCTTCTGACTGGGAGAAGATCTTCGCCAGCCCCTCATCAGACAAAAGTCTGATCTCCAGAATATACAAAGAACTCAAGAAACTAGACACTAAAACTCTAATTAACCCAATTAAAAAATGGGGGTACTGATCTGAACAGAGAATTCACAACAGATGAACTTCGAATGGCCAGAAGACACTTAAGGTCATGTTCAACATCCTTAGCGATCAGGGAAATGCAAATCAAAACCACTTTGAGATACCATCTTACACCTGTCAGAATAGCTAAAGTTAAAAACACCAATGATAGCCTATGCTGGAGGGGATGTGGAATGAGGGGAACACTCATCCATTGTTGGTGGGAATGCAAACTTGTGCAGCCACTTTGGAAATCAGTGTGGCGGTTTCTCAGGAAACTGGGAGTCAACCTCCCTCAGGACCCAGCAATTCCTCTCTTGGGAATATACCCTAGAGATGCCCAAACATACTACAAAAGCGTTTGTTCAACTATGTTCATAGCAGCACTATTTGTAATAGCCAGAACCTGGAAACAGCCTAGGTGCCCCTCAATAGAAGAATGGTTAAAAAAGGTGTGGAACATATACACATTAGAGTTTTACTCAGCGGTAAAAAATAATGACATCTTGAATTTTGCATGCAAATGGATGGACATAGAAAACGCTTTACTGAGTGAGGTAAGCCAGACCCAAAAAGAGGAACACGGTATGTATTCACTCATAAGTGGATTCTAACCATAATTAAAGGTCTTTGAGCCTATTATTCGTGATCCTAGAGAAGCTAAATAAGAAGACGAACCTGATGAAGATTATTTACCTATCCGCCAGGAGGTAGGAAATAGTCAAGAGTCCCAGGTAATCTTGGGTGCATGGGGGGGGTGGGAGGGTTGTTGGAAGGGGAGAGGGTTAGAGAGAAGGGAGTAGGGGAGAAATGGAGAAAGCTCGGTTGACCGGGATGGGGGGAAGGGAGGAAGGATGAATGTGGGATCAGGGAAGAATATATTTCAACTAAGGGAGTCATATTAGAGTTTACAGGAAACTTGATTATATATGGGATCCCAGGTCCAAGGAGAGATCCCCAGATTGTTCTCTGGACAGAGGAGGGGGTGCCTGAACCGGCCTTGGCCCGTGACCATACTGATGAATATTTTGCTTATCACCATAGATCCCTCATCTGGCGTTGGATGACGAAACAGATGGAGGCCCGCGTTGGAGCACCGAACTGAGCCCCCCAAGATCCAAACGAGGAGCAAAAGGAGGAAGAAAATGATGACGGACTGCGAGGGATACTATCACCCACTGATACAAGGGGTCGGATCTAATGAGAGTTTACCAAGGCCAGATGGACCGTGACTGAACGAGCATGTGATCCAACCAGATTCTCTGAATGTGGCTGGTTTTTCTGAATGTGGCTGGCCTGCAGTCTTTCCGAGAAGCCATTGACAATGACACTGGGACTGGTTTCCTCTGCATATACTGGATTTTTGGGATCCAGTCTGTTTGGATGCTCACCTTCCTGGACCTGGAGTGAGGGGGGAGGAACTTGGACTTCCCACAGGGCAGGAGACCCTGACTTCCCTTGGGGACAAAGAGGGAGGAGGAGAGGGAGGGGGGAGTGGGAGGGTGTTGGGAGGAGGGGCGTAAATGGAAACTTTTTATAATTTAATAAAATTACAAAAAAAAGAATAAAACCAATGCAAGCATAAAAAAAAGAAATGGAAGATAAGTATAACAAAAAGATTGAGGAAATGAGTAAAGAAATAGAAGAGAAATATACCAAAAAGTTTGAAGAAATGAGTCAATCCGTAAATGAAATTCTGGGAAACCAAGAAAAAACAATCAAACAGGTAATAGAAACAGTTCAAGATTTGAAAACTGAAATGGAGTCAATGAAGAAATCACAAACCGAGGGCCGGCTGGCTATGGAAAATCTAGGTAAACGAACAGAGACTTCAGAAACAAGCATAACAAACAGAATACAAGAGATAGAAGAAAGAATCTCAGACTCTGAGGACACCATAGAGAAATTAAACACTCTGACCAAAGAAAACAGCAAATCCAACAAATTCTCATGACAAAACATTCAGGAACTGTGGGACACAATAAAAAAAAAAACCAAATCTAAGAATAATAGGAGTAGAAGAAGGAGAAGAATTTCATTTCAAAGGTCCAGAAAATATACTCAACAAAATTATAGAAGAAAACTTTCCCATCCTAAAGAATGATATTCCTATGAAGGTTCAAGAAGCATACAGAACACCGAATAGACTGGATCAGAAAAAAACATCCCCTCGCCATATAATAATCAAAACACAAAGCATTCAGACTAAAGAAAGGATATTGAGAGCTGCAAAGGAAAAAGGTCAAGTAACTTATAAAGGTAAACCTATCAGACTTACACCAGACTTCTCTATGGAAACCATGAAAGCCAGAAGGTCCTGGATAGAGGTACTGCAGAAACTAAGAGACCATGGACGCAAGCCCAGACTACTTTACCCAGCCAAGCTATTGTTAACTATCAATGGAGAAAACAAAATATTCCACGATAAAAACAAATTTAAACAATGCGTAGCTACTAATCCAGCCTTACAGAGAATATTAGAAGGAAAATCACAACCCAAGGAATCCAACATTTCCAACACTGTCTACATTAACTCAGACATCTAGCGACCCTTCACAAGCACAACTCAAAGAAAGAAAACACATACACTCTACTACCCAAAAAAATGACTGGAGTCATCAATCACTGGTCATTAATATTACTTAATATCAATGGACTCCACTCACCTATAAAGAGGCACAGACTTAGAGATTGGATACGAAAACAGGATCCAACATTCTGCTGTTTACAAGAAACACACCTCAACCACAAAGACAGACACCTACTCAGAGTAAAGGGTTGGGAAAAGGTTTTCCAAGCAAATGGACCTAAGAAACAAGCGGGTGTGGCCATTCTAATATCTAACAAAATCGACTTCAAACTAAAATCAATCAGAAGAGATGGAGATGGACATTTCATACTCATAACAGGAACAATTCATCAGGAAAAAGTCTCAATCTTGAATATCTATGCCCCTAATATAAAGGCACCTACATATGTAAAAGAAACTTTTCTAGAACTCAAGGCAGTCATCAAACCACACACACTAATAGTAGGAGACTTCAACACTCCTCTCTCACCAATGGACAGGTCAATCAGACAGAAACCTAACAGAGAAATAAGAGATTTATTGGAGTTACTGAATCAAATGGACTTAACAGACATCTATAGAACACTCCACCCAAATAGGAAAGAATATACCTTTTTCTCTGCAGCTCATGGAACCTTCTCAAAAATTGACCACATACTTGGTAACAAAGCAAACTTCCACAGATACAAAAAAATATTAGTAACCACCTGTGTCTTGTCAGATCACCATGGATTAAAATTAGAATTCAACAACAATGGTACCCCTAGGAAGCCAACAAACTCATGGAAGTTGAACAGTCAACTACTAAATCACCCCTGGGTCAAGGAAGAAATAAAGAAAGAAATTAAACTCTTCCTAGAATTTAATGAAAACAAAGACACAACGTATTCAAACCTATGGGACACTATGAAAGCAGTGCTAAGAGGAAAGTTCATAGCACTAAGTGCCCACTTAAAGAAAATGGAGAAAGCACACATTGGAGACTTAACAGCACACTTGAAAGCTCTAGAAAAAAAAGAAGCTGATTACCCAGGAGGAGTAGAAGACTGGAAATAATCAAACTGAGGGCTGAAATCAACAAAATAGAAACACAGAAAACAATCCAAAGAATCAATGAAGCAAAAAGCTGGTTCTTGGAGAAAATCAACAAGATTGACAAACCCCTATCCAAACTAATCAAACGGCAGAGAGAGAACTTACAAATTAATAGGATCAGAAATGAAAAGGGGGACATAACCACAGACAGAGGAAATTCAGAGAATCATTAGATCTTACTACGAAAGTTTATATGCCACAAAGTTGGAAAATGTAAAAGAAATGGACATTTTTTTAGATAAGTACCACATACCAAAGTTGAACCAAGACCAGGTGAACAATCTAAATAGACCTGTTAGTCGTGAAGAATTAGAAGCTGTTATCAAAAATCTCCCTACCAAAAAAAGCCCAGGACCAGATGGTTTCAATGCAGAATTCTACCAGAACTTCCAGGAAGAGCTAATACCTATACTCCTTAATGTATTCCACAATATAGAAACAGAAGAGTCACTGCCAAACTCCTTTTATGAAGCTAGAGTCACCCTAATACCAAAACCACACAAAGACACAACCAAGAAAGAGAATTACAGGCCAATCTCACTCATGAACATCGATGCGAAAATACTCAATAAAATACTGGCACACCGAATCCAAGAACACCTTTGAAAAATTATCCATTATGATCAAGTAGGCTTCATCCCAGAGATGCAGGGCTGGTTCAACATACGCAAATCTATCAATGTAGTCCATCACATAAATAAACTGAAAGAAAAAAACCATATGATCATTTCATTGGATGCTGAAAAAGCATTTGACAAAATTCAACACCCCTTTATGATAAAGGTGTTGGAGAGATTGGGTATACGAGGATCATACCTAAATATATTAAAAGCAATATATAGTAAGCCGACAGCTAACATCAAACTGAATGGAGAGAAACTCAAAGCCGTTCCACTAAAATCAGGAACATGACAAGGTTGTCCACTCTCTCCATACCTCTTCAATATAGTGCTTGAAATTCTAGCAATAGCAATAAGACAACATAAGGAGATCAAGGGGATTCAAATTGGAAAGGATGAAGTTAAACCTCCGTTATTTGCTGATGATATGATAGTGTACATAAGAGACCCCAAAAACTCTACCAAAGAACTCCTACAGCTGATAAACACCTTTAGTAACGTGGCAGGATACAAGATCAACTCCAAAAAATCAGTGGCCCTCCTATACACAAAGGATAAAGAAGCGAAGAGGGAAATCAGAGAAACATCACCTTTCACGATAGCCACAAATAGCATAAAATATCTTGGGGTTACTCTAACCAAGGAAGTGAAAGACCTATTTGACAAGAACTTTAAGCCTTTGAAAAGAGAAATTGAGGAGGATACCAGAAAATGGAAAGACCTCCCCTGCTCTTGGATTGGGAGAATCAACATAGTAAAAATGGCAATTCTACCAAAAGCAATCTATAGATTCAATGCAATCCCCATCAAAATCCTCTCACAGACCTTGAGAGAACAATAATCAAGTTTATATGGCAAAACAAAAAACCCAGGATAGCCAAAACAATCTTATACAATAAAGGAACTTCTGGGGGCATTACCATCCCTGACTTCAAACTCTATTACAGAGCTACAGTATTGAAAAAAGCTTGGTATTGGCATAAGAACAGAGAAGTCGACCTATGGAATCGAATAGAAGACCCGGATACTAACCCTCAAACCTATGAACACCTAATTTTTGACAAGGGAGCTAAAGGTATACAATGGAAGAAGTAAAGTGTCTTTAACAAATGGTGCTGGCATAACTGGATGTCAACCTGTAGAAGAATGAAAATAGATCCATATCTATCACCATGCACAAAACTCAAGTCCAAATGGATTAAAGACATCAACATCAATCTGTCCACTTTGAACCCGATAGAAGAGAAAGTGGGAAGTAGTCTACAAGATATAGGCACAGGAGGCCACTTCCTAAGTAGGACCCCAGTAGCATAGACAATAAGAGAAACAATAAATAAATGGGACCTGCTGAAACTGAGAAGCTTCTGTAAAGCAAAGGACACTGTCAGTAAGACAAAAAGGCTGCCTTCTGACTGGGAGAAGATCTTCACCAACCCCTCATCAGACAAAAATCTGATCTCCAGAATATACAAAGAACTCAAGAAACTAGACACTAAAACTCTAATTAACCCAATTAAAAAATGGGGTACTGAACTGAACAGAGAATTCACAACAGATGAACTTCGAATGGCCAGAAGACACTTAAGGTCATGTTCAACCTCCTTAGCGATCAGGGAAATGCAAATCAAAACAACTTTGAGAAACCATCTTACACTTGTCAGAATAGCTAAAATCAAAAACACCAATGATAGCCTATGCTGGAGAGGATGTGGAATGAGGGGAACACTCATCCATTTTTGGTGGGAATGCAAACTTGTGCAGCCACTGTGGAAATCAGTGTGGCGGTTTCTCAGGAAACTGGGAGTCAACCTCCCTCAGGACCCAGCAATTCCACTCTTGGGAATATACCCAAGAGATGCCCTATCATACTACAAAAGTATTTGCTCAACTATGTTCATAGCTGCACTATTTGTAATAGCCAGAACCTGGAAACAACCTAGGTGCCCCTCAATAGAAGAATGGTTAAAGAAGGTGTGGAACATATATACATTAGAGTTTTACTCAGCGGTAAAGAAAAATGACATCTTGAATTTTGCATGCAAATGGATGGAAATAGAAAACGCTTTACTGAGTGAGGTAACCCAGACCCAAAAAGAGGAATATGGTATGTACTCACTCATAAGTGGATTCTAGCCATAGTTAAAGGTCTTTGGGTCTATAATTTGTGATACTAGAGAAGCTAGATAAGAAGGTGAACCTGAAGAAAATGTATATAGTTATCCTCCTGGATAATAGAACTAGGCAAGATTGCCAAGCAAAGTCGGGTGCATGGGGGGTGGAGGGGTGGAAGTAAGGGAAGATGGTTAGGGAGAGGGGAGAGGGCGAGAATTGGGGATGGCTTGGGGGAATGGGAGGGGGGGAGGGAGGAAGGATGGTTATGGGAGCATTGAAGCTTATATCGCAACTAAGAGAGCCATTGTAGGGTTTGCAAGAGACTTGATTCTTGAGGGGTTCCCAGTAAAAATTAAAATAAATAAATAAATAAATAAAAAGAAACATAAAAAAAAGAAAAAGAAAACGCTTTACTGAGTCAGGTAAGCCAGACCCAAAAAGAGTAATAAGGTATGTATTCATTCATAAGTGGATTCTAGCCATAATTAAAGGTCTTGGAGCCTATTATTCGTGATCCTAGAGAAGCTAAATAAGAAGGTGATCCTGAAGAAAATTCAGGTAGTTTTCCTCCTGGAGATTGGAAATAGAGAAGAGTTCCAGGTAACTAAGGGTGCATGGGGGGTTGGGAGGGTAGTTGGAAGGGGAGGAGGTTAGAGAGAAGGGAGCAGGGGAGGAATGGGAAATGCTCGGGGGACTGGGAGTGGGGAGGAAGGAAGGATAGATATGGGTTCAGGGAAGAATATATCTCAACTATGGAAGTCAGTTTAGGGTTTACTAGAGACTTGACTGTAAATGGGATTCCAGGTCCAAGGAGAGATCCCCAGATTGTTCTCTGGACAGAGGAGAGGGTGCCTGAACTGGCCTTGGCCCATAACCATACTGATGAATATTTTGCTTATCACCATAGATCCTTCATCTGGCAATAGATGGAGATAGAGACGGGGACCCACGTTGGAACACTGGACTTAAATCCCTAGGTCCAACCGAGAAGCAGAAGGAAGAAGAACGTGAGCAGGGAGGGCAAGAACAGAGGGAACCTTCATCCGGCGATGGATGGCGATGCAGACGGAGACCCACATTGGAGCACCAGACTGAGCCCCCCAAGATCCAAGGGAGGAGCAGAAGGAGGAAGAACATGAAAAAGGAAATCAGAACCGCAAGGGGAGCGATCACCCACTGATACAAGGCGACTGATCTAATGAGAGTTCACCAAGGCCAGTTGACTGGGACTGAAGGAGCGCTTGATCCAACCAGATTCTCTGGAGGAGGCTGGATTCTCTGAATGTGGCTGGCCCGAAGTCTTCCTAAAAAGCCATTGACAATGACTCTGGGACTTGTTTCCTCTGCATATTCTGGATTTTTGGGGATCCAGTCTGATTGGATACTCACCTTCCTGGTCCTGGAGGGAGCGGGGAGGAACTTGAACTACCCACAGGGCAGGAAACCCTGACTGCTCTTAGGGATGGAGTGGGAAGAGGAGAGGGAGTGGGGGGAGTGGGAGGGTGTTGGGAGGAGGGGCGAAAATGGAAACTTTTATATTTTAATAAACTTTAAAAAAAATTTGATTAAAGTCTTAAATCTGGCAAAGGAAAAATGTTTGAGTAATTTTGCAAAAAAGAAAAAAAACCTGAGAAGGTGAAGTGAAACAGCAAGGAAACTATTCTTGTGCACAGAATTCAGACTGCTACAAATGTAGTCAAAGCTCTCTGCATAGTCGTCACCCATTGTGAACCCTCCTATCCATAGACATATCACTGGCTCTCAACAGACCACAAAATAAATCCCAGTAGTTTTTTTCATTTAGCACACATTCAAATTGGTTTTAATAACCCCCTAGTCAGATATTAGAGTAAATGCTGAAAAATCAGAGAAGTCAAGAATCCAGCCTTGAGTGTAGCCTCTTACCTCTACTGAATCCTTAGGCCAAAATGGTGAGATCCTGTCTCTAGGAATCCTCAGACTGAGTGGACTTACCTCCCATTTCCTCCAGCCTTATATTCCTCTCCCCTCCAATGTCTGCCCCTCCCTAATGCTGGGATTAAAGGTGTGTGACTCTAAATCCTAAAATTAAAGGTGTGAGCTCTATTTCTCTTTTAGACTAGCTAAATCTCACTTAGCTCAGGATGGCCTTGAACTGATCTTACCGTTTCTTTATCCCAAGTTTCTGGGATTTTAGTTTTGTGCTACCAAAGCATGGTCTCTATGGCTAACCAGTGGCTAACTCTACACAGTGATCTTCAGGTAAGCTTTATTTGTTCAAGCATAAACAAATTATCACCACCAGTTGTTAGTTTTGTTAGTATACACCATTCATTCTAGCACTTGTGGGTGGAACTCTGTGAATTTCAGTTCAACTTGGTGTACATGATGAAGTCGGGTCCAGGCAGAGCAACACTGTTAGTTCACATCTCAAACACAGCTAACGCAAGAACCAAAAATAACAATTTGATCATGTGTCCATGATCAAAGTGCTTATCTTTGACCAAGGACACAAAAGATTATTGTAGACATTTGAGTGATGTAGTTGAGCTAATATAATTCTTGAAATGTTGCTTTCTAACATTATCCTATACCATAATACCTTTTTTAGTTTTTGCCTTCTTCCCCACCCCAAGGCCAGTGTTTCTCTGTGTAGTCTCAGCTATTCTTTAACTTGCTCTGTGAACAAGTCTCGCAGGGAACTCTGAGATTCACCTGTCTCTGCTTTTGAAATGCTGGAAATAAAGGTGCCTGCCCTGCTCAGATTTTTTTTAATTTAATTTAATTTATTTAATTTTGTTTTTTTTTTTTTTTTTTTGCGACAGGGTTTCTCTATTTTGCTTTGGCACCTGTCCTGGAACTAGCTCTTGTAGACCAGGCTGGCCTTAACCTCACAGAGATTTGCCTGTCTCTGAATCCCAAGGAATTAAAGGCATGTGCCACCACCACCTGGCCAAAAAGTTTTTTTTTCATGATTGTATCAGTTTGTATTTTCTTTTTGGTTGTATACTGTTCTTTCTTTCTTTCTTTCTTTCTTTCTTTCTTTCTTTCTTTCTTCCTTCCTTCCTTCCTTCCTTCCTTCCTTCCTTCTTTCTTTCTTTCTTTCTTTCTTTCTTTCTTTCTTTCTTTCTTTCTTTCTTTCTGAGACAGTGTTTTTCTGATTAACAGCACAAGAGTTCCTGTCTTGAAACTACCTTCATAGAAAATGATGACCTTGAACTCACTAAGATCCACTTCCACTTGATCTGGATTGCTGGATTAATTGAGTACACCAGCATACCCTGAACTTTATCTGGTTTAATATCATGTAGAACTCAGAGCCATGTGGAATCCTCTATTTTTGTGTGTTAATTATTTTTTGTCTGCTTGTTTTTGGTTGTTTTGTTTTCATTTTTTTTAAAAGAGCATTTCACTGTGTAGTGTTGATTGTCCTGAAACTCTACAACAGGTTTGTTTTTACTCTGGAATACTCATATTAAAGGCATTTGCCACCACCACCCAGATGTCAAAAGGTTTTTTAAATACCTTTTCCGATAGATTTCCTCTGGAGTTCTGATAGAATCCTGTCAGATTCGACCACAGGGTTGTTGTAAGGGTGACATTTTATACCAACTTCAGTCACATTGCTACTGATGTTTCATTTACATCTTTATTTCATGTTGTTTAAATTTGATGTGTTATATTTATCTTTCAATTAGTTTCCAATTCAGTGTAACAGAAGTCTTTAAAGTCAGTTAACAAGAGATCAACTTGATCACTCATTTCCATCATGCAGACTGTGCAGTTACCTTGCATAATTGACAAGACATGGAAAGAAAATGGATGTTATTGACAAACACCTTTAATCCCAACACTAAGTAAGCAGAGGCAGGTAGATCTCTGTGATTTCAAGACCAGACTGGCCTACAGAGTGAGTTCTAGGTCAGCAAAGACTACAGAGTAAACAGCAACAACAAGAACAAACAAAATAGTATAAATATCAGCGAGGACATGAAAGCCTTTTAAACCAGCACTAAGGGGCATAAACTGGGGAACTCAAGAGTTCAGGGCCAGTGACACCTATATAGTGAGTTTAGAAAGACAGAAAAACACAGAGACATTGTCTCAAAATAATGCAAACTGCTCTATTAGAAATAGCTTTTATGGAACAAGAAGCACCATGTAAGCTTCCAAAGGAAGGAGTCAAGCAAAAGTCCTATGATCCCTATGAACCACATCATGTGTCATCCTGGCACAAGAGCCCAAAGAATATAGTAATGAAAAGCATAACTTGGTGGTATCATGAAGCACGATCCTAATTAGTCTTATTAATGAAAACTTGGAGTCAACTCTTGAGGGTAAAAACTGAAAGATGAGAGAAAAGGAGCACCCAGTCAGCAGAGAATTCTTATCTTTACAAAATCTCAGATCCAGTGGTTGGGGGATGCTCTCTCTCTGAGTCCTCTGACTGACTGGGCTCATGATCTGTCTCTAAGAGTCCTCATACTGAATTGGGGAGATCCTCTACAAATCCTCAGACTGAATGGGCCTGAGATCCTGTCCCCACCTACCTTATATTTTTGTCTCCACTTCACTAGTGCTGGGATTAAAGGTGTGAGCCTCCACCACCTGGCTCTGTTTGTCTTATAGACTGATTCAATCTCATGTAACCCAGGACTTTGAACTTCTGATCTTCTTACTTCCTTCTCCCAAGGGCTGGGATTAACAGTGTGTGGCACCACTACCTGGCCTCTATGCTTAAGTAGTGGCTAGCTCTGACTATTTATCTGCAGGCAAGCTTTATTCATCAGAACACAAATAAAATATCACACAACAGTAAATAAGAACTCTCTCATTACACGTAATATCCTCTTAACAAAGGAGAAACCATGACTGTACTAGAAATCCAGCTGGTGCTCGTAAAGACATGAATCTTGGAGGACAACAAATAGCCACCACTTTACTAAACCATCATGATCCCTAGCAAATAACTAAACATTTATCCTTGTGTCCACAGGTAAGGTTAATTTTTGTCCTCATCAAAGAAACATCTTTCCTTTTATTGTCCTTACTGTTTTTCTTCTTTTTTTATTGAGCTCTACACTTTTCTCTGCTCCCTTTCCTGCCTCTCCCTTCACACTTTAAACCCTCCCTCCAAGGTCCCCATGCTCCCAATTTACTCAGAAGATCTTGTCTTTTTCTGCTTTCTACTTCCCATGGAGATTAGATCTATGTAAGTCTCTCTTAGTGTCTTCATTGTTGTCTAAATTTTCTGGAATTGAGGTTTGTAGGCTGGTTTTCTTTGCTTTATGTTTAAAAAAGCATAATAATTGTCTTTCTGTGTCTAGGTTACCTCATTCAAAATAATGTTTTCTAGCTCCATCCATTTGCCTGCAAAATTCAAAACATCGTTATTTTTTTTCTGCTGTGTAGTAATCCATTGTGTAAATGTACCACATTTTCCTTATCCATTCTTTGGTCAAGGGGCATTTATGTTGTTTCCAGGTTCTGGCTATGATCAACAAAGCTGTTATGAACATAGTTGAGCATATGTACTTGTGGCATGATTGAACATCCTTTGGATATATACCCAAAAGTGGTATTATTGGGTCTTGAGGAAGGTTGTTTCCTAATTTTCTGAGAAATCACCACATTGACATCCAAAGGGGCTGTACCAGTTTACACTTCCACTAGCAATGGAGGAGTGTTCCCTTTACCCCTCAACCTTTTCAGCATATGCTGTCATCAGTGTTTTAAATCTTGGCCATTCTTACAAGTGTAAGATGGAATCTCAGAGTTGTCTTGATTTGCATTTCTCTGATGACTAAGGATGTTGAACATTTCTTTAAGTGTCTTTCAGCCACTTTAGATTCCTCTGTTGAGAGTTCTCTGTTTAGGTCTGTACTCCTTTTTTTTTATTGGATTATGTGTTCTTTTGGTGTTCAATTTCTTGAGTTCTTTGTATATTTTGGAGAATAGACCTCTGTCTGATGTGGGGTTAGTGAAGGTCTTTCCCCATTCTGTAGGCTGTCGTTTTGTCTTGTTGACTGTATCCTTTGCTTTACAGAAGCTTTTCAGTTTCAGGAGGTCCCATTTATTAATAGAAACATCTCTTTTCATCAGAGACCACTGCAAAAATCCACAATTAACCAAAAGACAGAGTTATGGAGACCAGGCTCCCTGGATACATCTGCCAAACACTCTTTCTCCTAAGGTTTAAGCATCATTTTTTAGGGGGGGGAAAATGATTAAAAGAGGCAGAGAACCTTGGGGTTTGTTGTTATTCTTTTGGTCTGGTCCCTTTAAGGGGCAAGCCACGCCCACTCCCAGCGACATCTGACCTCTCTTCTGACTTCTCGTCACCATCTTAACTCTCCTTCTGTTCCCTCTCTTGGCATGTGCACACGTGTGTCCCCCCTTTCTATTTCTGCCTTTCTTTTTCTCCCTCTTCTTTAAGTAATAAATGTTCATCTTTATGTTTAGCCTTATGCCTACTTACTATGACTTGTAAGCCTTTTATCCACCACCTGGTCACCTGCCCACTTGGATGACTCTCCCGGCCGCATGGCAGTACCAGCCTGTCCAGGACACGCTCCCGCCTGCTTTGCCGCTTGCCGCAGGGAATCCGCATCGCTCTAGCTGTCTCTGCCTGGACTAGAGGCTGCAGTCACACCATCATTATATTTTTTTAAAGAAGAAAAGTTGTGAGATTGTGTCTCCTAGTGTAGTTAGGGTGCTCTAGTTTAAGAGAACTTATAGAATGATTATGATATACATATACATACTTATATACATACACAAATAAATGCAAACATACATATATACATGCATAGACACTCTCCAGCCTGCTGTCCAGCTAATCCAACAATGGCTGACTGTAAGAGAAATTCCAAAAATCTTGTACTTTCTTGTTCCACAAGGATGGATGTCTCAGCTGATCTTCAGTATATGCTGAAATCCTGAAGAAATAGGCTCCAATGCCAATGAAGGATTGGATGAACTAACAAAGAAATGAGCCCACAAATGGTGAACAAAATGATTCCTATTTATATGTCCTTATAGTCTTTCAACAGCTGTTGTGCTTCCACCTCTCTATCCTGATCAAAGGTGTGTGTTCTTCAGCTTAAAGTTATTTGTTAATGGTATTGGTCTTCCTATATCTAAGTTCCAGACTAGAAGTGGATTACTGAATATGACTCTTATAACTAGCAAAAATAATGTCTCTCATGTATGTCCTCCACTTCTGGAATTGAAGTTCATTCCAGTTGTAATCAAGTTAAAAATCAAGAATAATCATCACACCTAGTAATGCCAGAAGTTTTTTTATAAAAATCTCACCAACACGACTTCCCACAAAAGTTGGACAAAGAAGAGAACAATGGACAGGCCAACGTGCATGGGAAATAATCACAGGATGCGATCAGGGATTTACTAGACCTACTGTGAGTCAGACAACAGTCAAAACTCCCTTAATCACTTGGACTCCTTTTGTCCCTACTTGAACTGGGGTGACCACAATGTTTCATGGGATCTCCTGATATCAGCATCAATTCCGAACCAGTATCGAACAGTCCCCAGAAAGTCTTACTGTTTTCTTCCCACAGTGTGGAGTTACCCTTGTAAACGCTCAAAGGTTCTTTGAGGGAAGAATTGGAGAAAGGCTAACTACAAACTTTTCTGGGTTCTCTCAATATCTTTCCTCAGGGAAACCTGTCTACCCCTCCATTCAAGTGATTCTGGGTCTGCAAATTTAATCAAGTCTGGAAATCGACTCACTGGCCAAGATTATCTCTTGCCATTATACTATGTAACCTTTCTTTCATTTGTTTGGTAATTTTTCTGCTCATACAGATCAAACAGAAGTGCAGTAGTATTCTTATATATTTCATGCATGGTAATCCATATGATTCATGCCACTGTAAAGTTCACCCTGATTGTGCTGACCATGACAGCTTAGGCCATTATGAACATTGTTTTGTCTAAGTTGACCATTATGATAACTATGATGAGTTCATGCTGTTACCTGGTCCCTGCTACCTCAGGATCCGATCAAAGTCATAGCATTTAATGTGTCCAGTTGAGCAAAAGCAGCTCCAACACTAGGGTTTAGCTTAGGGATCAGGGTGAGAAGAAAATATTTCAAACTTGCTGGTGCCCCTCTCACCATTTTGCATTTTATAGAACTTATGACACACATATCTTCTGGGTCTTCTGATTATGGGGGATTGGGTTTTACACAGAATACTCACTCTAGCATTGCAGTTTCCCTGAGACTTAAAATCCCTTCATCAACACTAAGATAAGCGATATTCGAAAATCAACAACTCCTTTTTAGTAAGCTAGCTTTTGATCAATGAATATGAACTCATTGTAATGACTTACAGGCTACAGTCCAAAATGGCTAGTTGTGAATGAAAACACCAAAATCTAGTAGCTTCTTAGTTTTATAAAGATTGGTGTCTCAGTTACTCTTTTGTATATACTGGAGTTGCAAAGAAGTAGGCTCCAATGCCAATGAAGAAATAGATATGGAGGCAAGGCCGGGTCAGGCAAGCAAAGAATGAACATACACCCATCAGTCTTCCCTTGACTTTATGAAGGCTTCCAGCAGATGTTGTGGCCCATATTAAAGGTGATTCCTAGAGCCTCAAGGTCATGATCAAAAGCATGGGTCAAAAAGACTCAAAATCTGTATCAAAGCCATGTTGTATTACTGCCTCAAGATATGGAACACAGGTGTGTTCTCTATTTCTGGATTATAGTTCATTCCAATCATAGTTAAGTTGCCAGCCAAGAAACCATCACAATGTACATAGACATGTATTATACAATAACAATTAATGAATAAGAAGCCATGGATTTTAAATCAAGCATATTTATGATATATGGGAGAATTTGTCAAGAGAAAAGTAACATCTAAAATGTTTTAATTATATAAAAATTCAATTTTGAAAATATAAAAAAGCAAAACAGAAATAAAACCAACCAACAAACAACAACAACAAATCCAAAATAAACCAAAAGAAACAATCAAAAGTTATATACCTGTTAGAGAAGTGCAGTATAGGACTCCTTTAAGTTTCCATGTTGCCCTACCTTTAATGTCAGTTATCAGGAATAAAAGTGATAACTAATGCTGGCATACTTGTGAATAAAGGAGGTTGAACAGTGTTATGAGAGTCACAACTAGAATATCAATGTTTGAAATCAGTGTAGTGTTCTCAAAACAGTACATATTTGAAAAAAAGAAAATCACTGTGCAACTGATGTCTGACACTATTCCTGTGGAAATGATGACAAACATCTATTTAATGAGATTCAGAAACAAAGACCAACAAATTTTGTAAATCAAGAATATCTATGTACCATGTGTATTTCTAGTGCTATAAGTGCCCAGAAGAAGGCATTAGATGCCCTGGAGTGAGGTTCATGTTGAGTGCCCATGTGACAGTGCTGAAAATTCAAAGTGAGTCTTCTGAAAGAGCATCTTCTGTGCAGCTCAGCTTGTCTGACAGTGTCAACAGTTCTTACCAGTTATATATGCTTGAGGCAGGAGGGTACTATTGAATCGTATCAGGTTCTGTGACTTCTAAGAGATATTAAGTTTTCTATTTCTGAATGCCAGAGATTCTTTCCAGGATGTAATATTCATCTTCCTTCAAGAAATGGCACTCAACCCTTGTGTCAGGACCTTTTTGGGATCACTTAAAAGATATCCCACATATCAGATGTTTATTTTATTATTCATAACACTAGCAAGATTTGTTATAAAGTAGAACAACAATAATTTTACATTGGGGGAAACTACAACATGAAGAACAATATCAAAGTGTCAAAACTTTAGCAAAGTTGAGAAATACTACCTTGTAACATCCTATATCCTTATGTCTCTTTTAAAATCCTGATATTTAAGAAGCATCATACAAGATGAAAGGGGAAAATCTAACATGAATTGATACACAATAAACACTAATGGGCATGAACTAGAAGGATTTGCCCTCTTACCAATGAGAACTGACACATCATATCCACTGCTGCTTTATTGTCAGTATCTATGATTTAGAACAAATTTACTTGCCCATCAACTGACACATGAGGAAATGAGAATATGAGTGCTAGCTTCAAACTTGTTGTTTTTTTGCATTCAAGTATCACTGTTAGTAGAAGTCAGCAAGTCAGAAATGAACCTTTACTAGGGAGATTCAGGAAGAGAGGTTGCATAATAATATAGGTAATATGAAGTTAGAGACTACAAGGCTTAACAAAGACCTTCCAGTAAATAAGGATACCTCCTTAGAAGTGGGAGTGACAGGATGCTCATGAGTTTCCTGGGGAAGCTTAGAAGCAGTACTCTTGGAAGAAATCATAAGTGATTTATAAGAAATTTCCCATAAACCCAATATTCCCATGTTGTAAATATGTGAACATCTCCAAGAATGCAAGATGAAGATAGCAAAGCCTCACATGTGATGGTGGGCATAATGTGGCTCAGCTTTGCTGGATCTTTGTCAAGATGCTTTTCTGGCTTTATGTGTTTTACCATTCCCATCAGAAATGATTGCACCAACATAGACAGTTTCTCTGCTTACACTTTCTCTTCTTCTATTTTAAGGTTTATCGCTAGTATGAAGATTTTGAAAGTGGAAAAATTATGAGTCTTTAATTGATCCATTTTTATGTTTTCTTTCATTTTGAAATTGTTTAATGTCAGTAATTTGAACACTAGGTAAAGGTAAATGTGTTTGGTAGCTGTAATTTCTAATGGACAACAAGACATAGGAATTAAGTGTGGTATATCTTTTTGTGGTTTCTCAGAAGTATAAGTTTTATGATGTACAGCACAATGAGAGGTCTTTGTTTTTATTATTATTATTGCTATTATTGAGACATGGTTTTTGTAGTCCTTTGTAGTCCTGTTAGTCCTAGAATTCACTATGTAGACTAGAATGTACTCATAGAAACTCATAGAGATCTCTTGTCCTGTGCTTCCTAAGTGCCAGTAATGAAGACATTTACTCTTTGTATGACATCATTATCAGTTATCGAATATTGAACAGTATAAATGGTTTTATTAGTGAATATTTGGTACAGGACAATTGTCTGTGTTCTGTCAATCATATTTTAAATAAATGCTGATTGGCCAGGCAGGAAGTATAGGTGGGAAAACCAGATAGGAAGTAGAGGTGGAGCAAGGGGAACAGAGGTATTCTGGGAAGCAGGGAGTTCCCTTGCCAGTCCAGGCCAGACCACCGAAGAAGCAACACGTGACCTGCCCTGCTGTGAAAGATACCGAGTCATCTGGCTAGCACAGATAAGAACAATGGGTTAATATAAGCTACAAGAGCAAAAAAGAAGACTGAGATAATGGGCCAATCAGTCTTATAACTTATGGAGATCTCTGTGTGATTTTCTTTGGGACTTGCTGACTATGGGATACCGGGCAGGACAGAAACCCCAACAAACTGGACCTCATGTTACAGAAAATGGAGTAGGTGGGCCTTCTGTCTATGTGTTAAATAAACAAGCTGCCTTGGCCTTTTTATAGGCCAGTCTTTAGGTGGGTGGAGTATACAGAACAGGATGCTGGGAGAAAGAAGAGTCAGGTAGATGCCATGACTCTTCTTTCCAAGACGAATGCTGGTAAGATTCATGCCAGTAAGTCACAGTCAAGTGGTGATACAGATTATTAGAAATGGGTTGAATCAATATGTAAGAGTTAGCCAATAATAGGTTTGAACTAATGGGCTAGGCAGTGTTTAAAAGAATACAGTTTCCATGTAATTATTTTGGGTAAAGCTAGCTAGGCAGCGGGAAGTGGCCCACCTCTCCTTTTACAAAAAATATTGCCAGTTTCTGTTACTGCTTAGAGCTATTAAATTTTCTGTTTCTGAGCTTCAGAAGATTCTCTGTTAGGATGGAATATTTTACCTTCCCCCAGATCAGTAGCACTCAACTCTTATGTCAAAATTCCTTTGGGGTCACATATAAAATATCCTTCATTCCAGATATTAGAATTATGTTTCACAACAGTAACAAAATTACAGTTATAAGGTTGAACAAAAATAATTTTATAGTTGGGGAACACTGCAATATGAGCAACATTATTAAAGGGTCACAACTTTAGGAAGGTTGTGAACTACTGCCTTGAAGCATCCTACTTCCATATGTCTCTGTTAATATCCTGAGCTTGAAGGAGCTTTCTACAATAGAAAATGTCTTAATCTCACAGAAAATAGATACACAGTAAACACTCTTGGGCAAAAACTTTATGGACTTGCCATCTTATCAAAGAGAACTTGTCTATCATGCTCATCACTGCTATATTGATAGTATCTAGGATATAGAATCAATTTACACACCCATCAACTGACACATAAATAAAAGAGAATGTGGATCCTAACTTCAAACTAGTTGCTTTTTGTGTTCAAGTAGGACTATGTGTAGAAGCCAGGAGTCCAGTAATGGATTTATAGTGTGGAGATTCATGAAGAGAGTACAGATAGTATAATATGGGTGATATGAAATTAGAGATTGTGCAAAATATTTCAAATATGTAGTGCACGGATGGGGAAGAATAAGGGATCCTGTATGGCCAACCCAAATAAGCTGTCCATGAAGAAAGGACATGGGAACCTATTATTATGAAACCCAAGTAAAATATACAATAAGAGAGCATAGTAGCACACAAGTGTTATGAAGTATGGTGAACTGACTTATTTATGTTTGATGTTCAATTTGGGATGGGGCAGGAAGAAAGTAGGAGGGATGGGTTTGTTAACCAAAATAATGTATGAATAAGCTTTATGATCCTACTGTCTTATAAGTTAATAGGAAATACAATTTTAAATCATTGAACAGAAGTATCCCACATGGGTAAATAATGCTTCCCCCAGTGACAGGGGTATTAAATAGAACTCTCTGTATCAAGTACTGGCTATCTGTCTAGGACTTACTGGTCAGGGAGACCAAAGGTCATTCCAAACAAAACAGGTAATGTCTAGTGCTCTTGCTTTTAACTCCCTAAATGCATAATGTTGCTAAAGATACCAAACACTTGGTGTGTGCAACACTGGCATGACTGGTTATGGGCAATACCATAATGGTAATTATCATATGGTAATAATCTTCAGATTGGATTAGAAACCTGATTCATAGAAAGAAATTTATGCCATGGTCAAAAACTCAAGCTTGGGAATTTTATCCCAATAATAGAATGTTCCAAGATTTTATTAATGATATTTTTGTTATTCTATACTCTAAAAATTCATGTTTACAATTATCGATATGTACTAACTATTCATCAAAGAAGTCTCCTCTTGCAGTTGGTATTTGATAAGGAAGAGACTCAGAACTGTACAAAAAGTACTATGAATAAGCAACTGTTTGACTGGGTCAATTATAATTTCATCATGGCTGAAGGAGGGTGTTCCATGAGTCTCCTTTACCTCAATGAGTGTCTACTGGCAGTCAATAAAAGCTTTACCATTTAGTAATTTGGGTGGAGGAAATACTTCTCCATTCTTTCAGTTTACAGCAAAATGATATGTATTTTTTGTTTCTTTATTGTTTAGGTTTTTGAGATGGGGTATCTCTGTACATTCCTAGTTGTTTGGAATTTGTAATGATGTAGGAGGCCATCTGTCTATGTGTTACTATCATTGGTTAATAAAGAAACTGCCTTGGCTTTTTGATAGAGCAGGATTTAGATAGGTGGAGTAGACTGAACAGAATGCTGGGAGAAAGAAGCAGAGTCAGGCAGATGCCATGATTCCCCTTCCCAAGACAGACACTGGCTAGACTCATGCATGTAAGCCACGACCTCGTGGTGGCATACAGATTATTAGAAATGGGTTAAAAGAATATGTAAGAGTTAGCCAACAAGAGGCTAGAACTAATGGGCCAGGCAGTGTTTAAATGAATACAGTTTCTGTGTAATTATTTCAGGTGTAAACTAGCCAGGGAGCCAGGATCCCAGTGTGAACACAGCCCGCCACTCCTTTTGCAACATTGTACTATGAATGAGGCTGAACTTACAGAGATCTACCTGCTTCTGTCATCAGAGTGGTGAGATTATGCACCACTGACTCACAAGGCCTTGGGGATTTCAAAGCTATTTGTGAGCATACCTGCAATGTTAAATGCTACAGGGAGTGTGCAGCCCCATTGAAAAACAGGGTACAAGAGCAAGGGGAAGGTGAAAGAGGATTAAGTCAGACTTGGTGCTTATTTGTTTATATAGAATTCAGTAAAAATGGATAGGTTCCTGATATTCTAAAAGACTTAGGTCATTTTTGTTTTGTGTCTTGTGTTTAACTTTCTTATGTATCATATTGTCATTACTGGTAAACTAAAAATAGAGTTATCTTTTATAGTCATTTTTACTCACCAATCTGATAACCCAACTCTTAGGAATCTAGAGGCATTTGATAGCCCATTCTTAGGCTGGTAGTTCTGTGGCTTCAAGAACACTAGACAGAAAAAAAAAACTCAAATCAGTCTAGGCAGTTGTCATTTTCAGAGCAGTGTATATTTATATTTTTCATGATCAGCATGAACACAGAAATACTTCAGGCCAAAGCTGCTTCAGTTATTACTCAATTTCTGTCATAATACAGTGTTCATATCTTATATCTTTATAAAATTTATTTATATGTCTAATCCTGATATCTTTGTTCCTTGGTCATAAGACAATACAGTGGCACTGGACAAGTTAACTTTTTAAAGAATGGGAGGTCCTGACACCTCATTCTTTTGTTAGTTTTTCAACATTCTTTACCCATCAATGTAAGTCCCTGAGCAGGGCAGAGACAACTGAAACCAATCTAACTTTGTTGTTGGGTATGGCATATAACTTCCTGAATATGTAGTAGGAAGACTCTCATACTTTTCTCTGATTATCTTGTTTCTGAGTAAGTTGAGGGGTAATTGTTTCAAGAATATCCCAGAGCATCAACAAAAGACCTCTGTATGCTTTATGTTCATCACAACCCATAAATCCTAAGGGAGAACTTTAAGTAAATGAGGATATCTTCCTAAAAATGAGAGTGGCAGTATGCTCATGATTTTTCTGGGGAAGCTTAGATGCAGTTAAAGTCATAAGTGATTCATAAGAAATTTCCCATCAATCTAATATCTCCAGGTTGTACAAATATGAACACCTCAAAGCATGCAAGATGCTGAGATCAAAGCCTATTGTGGCACAGTGGTCATCATGGGCTCAGCTTTGTTGTATCTTAATCAAGCAGCTCTACTGGCTTTATGACTTTCACCATTCCCATCAGAAATGATTGCACCAACATGGACAATTTCTCTCTTGTGAGTCTCTCACCTTCTTTCTATTTTAAGGTTTAACTTTAGTATAAAGACTTTGAAAGTGTATAAATGATGAACTTCATTAGAACATTTTTATTTCTTTTGGTTTATGTTTGCTTTTATGTCAGCAAATTGAGCACCAGGTAAAGTATTTGTGAAATTGCATACATTTGTTGACTGCAATATATAATGGACAACAAGACATAACGATTATATGTGGTATACCTTTATGTGGTTTCTCAGAAATATGTTTTATGATGTACAGCACAATTAGAGGTCTTGGCCTTTTATGTATAAATAGTATATTATATTAAGTTTCAGAATGCATTAAGAAATCAAAATGAGGGATGCCTGACACATCTAACAAAAATGGAAATAAAAACCAAATACTATGAAAACATTTTTTCTACTACCAAATATTACATAGTCTCCTGCTGTTTCTAAGACAACAAGGGTTTAAAAACCTATGATGCCGGTACATACAATGTATTAGTTAAAAATTCTACAAGCAAAATGTTCTTACCCAAAGAGACTAGGTACTGTAATTCTCCAACCTCAATCACATCAATGTGCAAGACCCTATGTGCACAGTACAGGAATTCTCACTCCTCTTGGGAGATGTCCAAAATCACATCCTTGAATGTTAACAGACCTTGAAACAAAAGAGTTGTTTGACCACATGCTTCCAGATAGAGTGTTTTCTTTGAGATAAGTAGACTTGAGGAAAATGGGGATGTAAATGATGAAGACAATTATTTAAGTAGATGATTTTAATATGGTCACAATCTATAATGGATTTCTTACCTCTGAGAAAACAATGTGACACAACAGGCTCACAAACAATATTCACAAGACAATACACATTTAAGGTCTGAACACGGTTATCTATTTGTAGGAATTTAGTGCCTGTCATCTTCCAACTAAGAGGTCTCTTTTAATTTGAACCTCTATCAAATTTGATAGTATCTGTAGCTTTTCTTATCCCATGGAAACTAAAGAGAAATCTCTTCCCAACTTCACAGGTGTCCTTATTTCCACCTTGTGGTCAACACATCTTTAAAGTATATCAGCTGATTTAATTTGATAATGTCTTCTATTATCCAATGTCTATCCACAGCTGTTATTCCCCTTTCATTAGCCTTTAGAAAATTCAAAGTTACAAAAAAATTATACAATCTATTTCTGAGGGTCCTTCTTATCCCTTTCTGTTTAATTGGCCTACCCTATAGAGTTTGATTTGATCTTTCTATAACTGTTTGCCCTGTAGGATTGTTAGGTATATATATAATATGCTTTATATTATGATAAGCAAACAACTTTGTTATTTTACTAGAGACATATTTTGGAGCATTTTTCTGTCTTTATTTGTACAAATATACCCATGACGAACATAACTTCTAGCAAAAGTGTGATTACTGAACCAGCTTTTTCCAAACTCAAAACAGTTTCCCATTGAAAACCTGAATAGGTATCAATGGTGTTGTGTATAAATTTAGTTTTCCAAATCTACAAAATGGAATGTATCCATATGCAAGATTTCATTTCTTTTAGTACTGTTTGGGTTATTTCCCACAAGTAGTGGAAAATAGTTCCTAATTTTCACATTTCATGATCTAATTTATTGTAAACCTAATTTATAACCTAAATAATTAAGTGGAATCTCCTCTCTATAATTTTTCAGGAGCAATTTGTAATCCAAAAAAAGATAAAATGTTCTTTTAAATATTTTTTCTAAAGAATCTATGTTTAAATCAAATAGCAAAATGTCAATCATGTAATGATAAACTATGGATTCAGGAAACTGTTCATATATCATTTCCAAAACATTAGAACAATGTTGGATTATTTAACATTCCCTGTTTTAGAATTTTCCCTTGACTTTCTTTTTTTTCAGTCAAGAAGATATATTTTTATTAATTGTTATTTTTAATTACCAGAGAACATTTATCATTCTTGACTAAAGAATATATGAACTTTTAAAGTCTGAGTCTCTATGCAATTGAGGACAAGAATGATACACTTTGAAGCAGCTATTATATCTATTCATCATTATGCAATCCCTAGACATTTATTAAACAACTATTATATGTTAGGAGTATTAACGGTGGAACTAGTTGCTTCTTGACAAGTTATATAAGCACCCAAGACAGTTAGAAATAACCTTTTGCCTTATGTGAAGCTGCATATGAAGAGGGACATGATCTTACCTTCTCCAACTCACATTATGTGAAATAAACAGAGGAAAACACACACACACACACACACACACACACACACACACACACACACACAGAAATTTTTAGCCCATGGACTGTATTAAAGATACTGGAAACAGTTTTGTGTGAGTGTTATCTTAGTTTGGTGCAGCTTTGCATTTGCCTTTGCATTCACTTTAAAGAATAGGATTTATTAAAAATTGATTTATTTATTTTTAAGTGCATGGGTGTTTTGCCCACATATATGCCTGTGCACATACATGTCTAAGCATGGACCTCTTGTCCTTTTTTGCATTTATCCTTTTTTCTATTTTTATTTTATTGAAAATAAAGCAAAAAACTACCTTTTTTCATTTTACATATCAATCACAGTCTCTACTCACTCCTCTCCTCCCGTTCCCTCCAACTTCCCTCTTCATCCCACCCCTTATCCACTCCTCAGAGAGGGTAAGGTTTTGAGGAAGGACCAAGGATATCCCTACTATATCTAGACTGAGCAAGGTATCTTTCCAAAGAGTATGGGTTCTAAAAATCAGTACAAACAGTAGAGATAAGTCTTTCCCCAACTGCCAGTGACCCAGTCTGCCCAGCCATACAACAATCACTCACATTCCAATGGCATAGTTTATTTCTATGCTGGTTCATTCCCTGTTCAATCAGAGTTGGTGATCTCCCAATACCTCAGATAAGGTGTTTCTGTGGGTATCCCCATCATGGTATTGACCTCTTTGCTCATTGTGGATTCCCAAAAATGTGATCCTGTTTCCACCTTCACCAAAGGTCAGAGAGTTGGAATTTACCTCTATTCCTTCAAAGTTATTGTGTTTCTACTTCAAACAAAGGTCCTACCTTGTAGAAGGAGCAGCGGGCTGTGTCCCACCATCTGGCTCCTGGCTAGCTTTACCCAAAATAACAACACACAAATTGTATTCATTTAAACACTGTCTGACCCGTTAGTTCTAGCCTCTTATTGACTAATTCTCACATCTTGATTAACCCATTTCTAATAATCTGTATGTCACCATGAGGTGGTGGCTTACTGGGAAAGATTCAGCATGTCTGACCTGGCGGCTGGTTCCATGGAATCTGCCTGACTCTGCTTCTTTCTCCCAGCATCCTGTTCTGTCTACTCCACCTATCTAAGCTGCTGTCCTATCAAAATCCAAGGCAGTTTCTTTATTAACCAATGAAAGTAACACATAGACATATGGCCCTCCTACATTACTACCTAGATTTAGATCAGAGAGTTCTGCTCTCTCAAGGTTATTGTCAACAGTTTTGAATGATATTCAGACCTTGTATTTCTGGAATAGAGAAGATATGTTTCTCCCTCAAACAAAAGTCTAAGGGTCCAACTCTGGTCTCTGTTACCTTAAGGTGATAACATTGGATTCCACCCAGGGAGTGGTTTGCCTACAGAATGCTTTGGTCTAGGGTGTGAGTGTGACTTGTTTTGTTCTAGCAACAGAATGTGTAACTATAAATCTAGCCTACAACTTTCAACTAGTTTGTTCATTTCCCTTTATCATGTTAATGCAGGTTTTTAAAATCGTACTCCTACCTCTTGGGGTTGGGGTATTTTAAGCAACTAGAAATCAAATGTGGGTAATTTCAGAATTCATTGGAACTCCCTTCTGGTACTATTATATGTTTCTGTTTTATTATTTTTACATGCATCTCCATATTCTTTATGTAGTAAGAGGCCACTTGTTTGTTTCCTGGCCACCCAGACTCCCAAAATAACCACACAGAAACTATATTAATTAAATCATTTCTTGGCCTATTAGCTCTAACTACTTATCGGTTAGCTTTTACATCTTAATTTAACCCATTTCCATTATTTTATATTTGATCATGAGAATTGTGGCCTACCAGCAAGGTTCCAGCATATCTGCTTCTGGCAGCAGCTCCATGGCTTCTCCCTGACTCCACCTCCTTCCTCCCAACATTTAGTTTAGTTTTCCCCACCTACCTCTATTCTGTTCTGCCTCTATTCTGCTCTGCACAGGCCCAAGACAGTTTCTTTATTAACCAATGGTAGTCACAGTATACAGATGGGAATCTCATGTCATCCTTACCTATATTTCTAACCCCCATACTCCTATCCTGACATATGGTATTTTTGTCAAAGCTGGTTCCCAACAGTTTATATTCTCACTTCAACTGGACATTGGGAGCTCAGTGCAGTTCTTCACTGTGGCTCTTTGCCTCTGCTTTCATAAGGTGCTGGATGAAGCTTCTATGGTGCCATTTAGAAACCATTTGTACAATGCAAACAGGTTTGTCCATCAACCATTTTAATGGTAAGGTGGTATGGAAGGTCCATCTGTATGTGTGCTGCTTTTATTGGTTAATTAATAGAGAACTTCTTTGAGCCTATGGCAAGGAAGAAGAGAACTAGGCAGGGAAAGCTAGGCTGTATGCTGGAAAAAAGGGTGCAGTTAGAGAGAAGCCATTGAGCCACCAGAGACTGATGCTGGGAACCTTACCCGGTAAGCCACAGTCACGTAAACAATACACAGATTAATATAAATGGGTTAAATTACTATGTAAGAGTTAACCAATAAGAAGCTAGAGCAATGGGCCAAGGAGTGATTCAATTTATACAGTTTCTGTGTGATTATTTTAAGTCTAAGCTAGCCAGGAGGCCAGGAACCAACAAGCAGCTTCTCACAATTTGGTGCCAACATGGATGACTAAAAATCCACTTAAATCCTGAGAGGTCCTGAAAAGAAATTCTAGAAACAAAAATCAGAGCATAACACAACTTCTTGCTATTTACTGGTGGCATGCTGCAGCTCCTTTAAGAGAAGTTTTCCTGTATTATCAGCATCAGAAAAAAAAATGTTGCACCTAAATGCAGGCTTTCTGAGCCTTTCTGCCAGAGAAACCTCTGGCTCTTTCAGGAGATCAAATATTTGGATGGAGTTTCTGAGCAACGTACCGCATCTTGCTTGATGGCAATGTGGACCAGCAGTGTGCCTGAAAGTGGGGCAGTGAACTTGGCTCTCAGAAGTAGCAAGCAACTCTTCCCTTTTGAAATGGGCAAGGCAAGCAGGAAGTACTGAATATACCCTAGCAATTTCACAGCTTAGGTATTTAAGCACATAGCATATAAGAAATGCTAGTTACAAAATAATTACAGATATGCAATAAGGGCAAATCCAGATAAAAAAGACCTATAAATGGGTCAAAATGTTAGATAGATGCATGTAGGCTTGGGAGAGGGAAGTAAAAGAATATAGACAGTTATAAAAAGAAGTAAATGATTTTCAAAAAAGGTAAAGCCTTTAAAGAGACAGAGAAATAGAATAAAAAAATAATAAGCAATGTAAAGATGGGAAATTCACAGAGTCTGGATTATGTATATTATTGTGTTTTCTTTTAATTTTTTTTGACTGTAAAGGATCTAAGTACAGAGAGACATTTTATTTTATGGGCTGCTAAACTAAACCAGCATATATGTTCTACAGGTATCATGATTTCCAAATTTTTGTCTAAGGATATGTTGCTTTGGAAAAGCGGTTTTTCTTTTGTTTCCACAGGGGACAAGACCCTGTGGATTGTTTCTAGACTAATATGGTTTAATAGACCAAAAACCTCCAAAAGGTTGCTGTAAACACTCCCCCCAAAAATACTGCACCCAATAAACAGCAGGAAGTAGTTTAAAAAAACAAACTCATATTCCCAAATATTTTTATAAATGTTTATTTATATTTGAAGGGGAATATGCTACAGTTATTCAATGCATTGGTATGGGTCTTGGTTTATTGATACAAATTTAAGGTCAGTTTTGTTATATGTATATTTATGCTCTTAAATAAGGTATTGTGTTTGTCCAGCTCACTCAAAATTGTAATGTATAATTAAGAAATATAGGTGAATAGAGAGTAATCTACAGTAGTCAAGCTTCTAGTCATATTAGGTTTTCTAGATATATAGAGTTATATTTCAGGTATTCTTCAAATCTTTCAGAGACCTTCAGAATATGGCATTTAAATGTTTTAAGAAATTAGAACTTTTCATGACAGTGAGACACATCTGCTCCTGGCAGCACCAATCATATCAAGAGGAAGATGGGCATAAAAAGGCTATTTACAGAGTTGACTAGCCATTTGGGCATAAAACTGCTCTTGCCTGTACTTCTTGATAAACTGGACATGCAGGATCCACAGAGAAATGACTGCTGAACTTTCCTAAATGTGAGACCTCTGCCCTTTGGGGTTCCTGCTTCATGAAAGAACAAAGAGTCTGCTAGGCATCCTGAAGGACACATTAGAAAACGACTGACAAACTGCCAGTATAGCCTAAACTTTGACATTTCCTGCTTCATGGAAAGTCTGTTGGATACTATGGGCCTATGGGTTGAAGATGATGCCCCAACAGTACAGAAGAACTTTGGTGATTGTACAGGTAGCCAGAAGTCTCTGTCAATTCTAGAGTTTTGGAAGTTGCTTACAATGCACCTCCTGTTTACTTAGGTAATATTATATCCTTCTGGAGTCCTTGATGGAGTTAAGAATAGATAGTTATAGTTTTCCTTAGTTAAGGTAAAAGAAAAAATAATTAGAAATATTGTAATTCTTGCTTGATAACTGTTTTGTTATATGTAATTTTACTATGTTAAAGCCTTCATTTTTGTTTAAACAGAAAAGGGAAAATGGTGTTGAAGATCATTCTTTCTGTGTGTTGCTTTTATTGATTAATAAATAAGAAACTGCTTTGGGCCTATGGCAAGGAAGAACAGAACTAGGTGGGGAAAGTTAGACTGTATGCTGGGAGAAAGAAGGGTGGAGTAGAGAGAAGCAATGCAACCACTGGAGACAGATATGTGGAACTTTACCTGGTAAGGTACAGCCACGTGGTGATACACAGATTAATAGAAATTGGCTAAATTAATATATAAGAGTTACCAATAAGTAGGAAGAGCTAATTGGTCAAGCAGTGATTTAATTAATACAGTTTCTGTGTGATTATTTCAAGTCATAAACTAGCTGGGCAGCTGGGAACCAACAAGGAGTCCCCCACAACAATAAGGTTTTTAGTGCCATTGAAAGATCAGCAGCTATTGAACCCTGTTCTTATACAACTTGAATGATTAGTGAATGTTAATTATAATATCTTGTAAGATTTTTCCCATAAACTAATGTTAATTTATGGTTTGTTTCTAAGACTGGGGGAATTTTAATCTGAGTATTCCATTGCTATAACAAATTATGTTCCCACAAATTCTTTCCTATGTTAGCTACATGTGTCTTTAATTTTCCTCTCTACCCTTCTGTACCTATATATTTGACCAATCTCATAATCTGTCTTACCTGTGATAATGTTCCAATCTTTGAAAACTGAACATTTTCCTCCTGAAAATTCTAATTTGGATGCTAAGATTCTGTTGGAATTATTGTTACATTTACATCTCTGTCTACCAGACTTTCAACAACAATGTCATTTAGGTTAATTTTTAATTTTGATCTCTAATGGAAGTTTGGCAAAATACTCACTATAGTGTTTTCCATGAATTTTTTTGTTCTCTCTTCTATTGCTGTTCTATTTTTCCAGAGCAGTATGTATCAGGAGCTACTGAGCCTTAGCGTTCCCTTAGGGTTTGAACAAGATTTCTATGACAAGGGAAAACTGGCTTGAGAATGGGATCTTTGAGGTACAACAAACTGACTGACTTAGGCACATTTTTCCTGCATGTATCTTTATTTCTTAAGGAAGATGAAAGAAGAGAATAGAAGAAGTATAGGGGCATAAGGTTTAAAGTATAAGGGCAAGGCATCAGACATAAGGGTAAGGAATAAGGGTAAAAAGAGGGCATAGGGTAACAGGCATAAGGCACAATAGGTGTGATATCTACAAAGCTTTCAACTTATATAGGCATACAGACAAATTAACAATCTCCTAGATGGTAACAATGGTATCAAACATGCATTTCCACAGAGTCACAACAAAGGAGACACCTTATCTATCAGAGAGGGCATGGCTGTGAAGTTCCCTGTGACTGGGAACACAGCTTGGTAACTATACTGACCTTTGGGTTTTATTTGCATTAGCATCTAGCTGGTTGAGTTAAAAGAAATCTCTCTGGAAGCCTTGCTTTTGACTTCAGCAGGGTGACCAGGTGAGAATTTTACTCTGAAGTTAGTTTGAGTGACTCAGGCCTTTTTCCTGTTGAAACAGTTAATTTCCTGGATATGATCACATGTTAGTTGAAACCAAGATAAAGGATAATACAGAATATTAGTAGCTTGTTAAGTCAGAGTAGTAAACCAGGAGATTACACCTTCCTCAGTTTGCTATTAGAGTATGGTGTGGGAAGTCCTTTTGTATATGTATTGCTTTTATTGGTTAATGAATAAAGAAGCTACCTTGGCCTGTGATAGGGCAGAGTAGAGCTAGGCAGAGGATCGGGGGAACTAAACTGAATGCTGAAAGGAAGATGGTGGAGTCACAAGACACCATGTAGCTGCTGTCAGAGACAGGCATGTTAGAAACTTGCCAGTAAGCCACAGCTATGTGGCAATACACAGATTAATGGAGATGGGTTCGTTTATGATGTAAGAGCTAGCCAATAAGACACTAGAGCTAATAGGCCAAGCAGTAATTTAATTAATACAGTTACTGTGTGGTTATTTCAGTTCTGGGCAGCCAGGAATGACCAAGTGGCCTCCCCCTATTAGAGCAGGCTTATTACATCCTGTACAAAGCTTCTTTCTTATCAGTGAGTATTGCCAATAAAAAGGTTTATGTGTGTGGGGGGGTATATTTATGAAAATTTTGGCTATGTAGGCAAGGACTTGACTATATCCTTTCAAGACCGTGACTTCATGGTATGAGGGTACGTATCCAGTTGCCCTACAGAAAGAAGTTAGGTTTATACACTGCTGGAATACTATGGAAGGGAGGAATGCCATGATTTCAAAAGATTTTTAAAGAATTGATAGTGAGTTATCTAAAGGACAAGTGAGCCCATATTTCTGCAAAAATGGGTTCTCAAGGTGAAATGTATATATATATATACATATATATATATATGTATACATATATATATATATATATATATATATATATATATATATATATATATATATATATAGTTCCCCATAGACTAGTTCAATAGCTCGGTCAGCTGTGCATTTACTGTATAATACTTGTGTGATCACCACAAGTATAATTTCTTCCAATAGGCATTAGATTCTTTAATTGCATAATCATACATACACCTAACTTTCTCTATCGTAACTGTGTTTCCCATTCTTTAATTTGGAGAAAACTCTCTTTTACCTAATTCTTCCCTTTCAATAGTCTCAGTTTTCACCAAATCTGGTCAAGATCAAAAACAATGATGACAGCTTGCGCTGGAGAGGATGTGGGGTAAAGAGAACACTCCTCCATTGCTAGTAAGAGTGCCAACTGGTAAAGCCACTTTGGAAATCATTATGGCTATAACTTAGAAAATTAGGAAACAACTTACCTCAAAATCCAGCAATACCACTTTTGGGTTTATACTCAAAGGATACTCAATCATACCATAAGGACATGCACTCAACTATGCTCATAGCAACATTTTTTGTAATAGCCAGAACCTGGAAACAACCTAAATGCCCCTTGACTGAAGAATGGATCAAGAAAATATGGTACTAGCTAAGCCGGCTTGCACGCTGGGACTAGGCTGGAAGTGCAACCCAGCAGGAGGGAGTTCCTTTGTTTCCATAGCCTGCTGGTGAAAAGGTAGGCCCCTTATCAACTCAGCAAGATTCCTGGACAGCAAGAGGCACTGATCCTCTAGCAGAAGATTCATCAGAGGGGGGAACCTGACCCAGTACCAGAATATTCATTAGAGAACATTTGAAGGAAGAGATGGGCAGATGCCAAGGCAGGAATTCCTGCAACAATCTGAAAAACAACATGAAAATATCAGATTCCAGCGACCCTACAACAGAGGGACTTGAACACCCTAATCCAGAAGAAGTGGAAAATAGTGCCATTATGAAAGCAATAGAGTCTCTTAAAAAGGATATGAATAACTCCCTTAAAGAAATGGATGAGAAGTATAACAAAAAGTTTGAAGAAACGAGTAAAGAAATGGAAGAGAAGTATAACAAAAAGTTTGAAGAAATGAGTAAATCCGTAAATGATACCCTGGGAAACCAAGAAAAAACAATCAAACAGGTAATGGAAACAGTTCAAGAAATGAAAACTGAAATGGAGGCAATGAAGAAAACACAAACCGAGGGCTGGTTGGATATGGAAAATCTAGGTAAATGAACAGAGACTACAGAATCAAGCATAACCAATAGAATACAAGAGATAGAAGAAAGAATCTCAGATTCTGAAGATGCCATAGAGAAAATAAACGCTCTGATCAAAGAAAACAGCAAATCCAAAAATTCTCATCACAAAACATTCAAAATATCTGGGACATAATAAAAAGACCAAACCTAAGAATAATAAGAGTAGAAGAAGGAGAAAAATTGTGGATCAAAGGCCCAGAAAATATATTCAACAAAATTATAGAAGAAAACTTTCCCAACCTAAAGAACAATACTCCTATGAAGGTTCAAGAAGCATACAGAACACTGAATAGACTGGATCAAAAAAAATCATCCCCTTGCCATATAATAATCAAAACACAAAATGTACAGATTAAAGAAAGAATATTAAGAGCTGCAAAGGAAAAAGGTCAAGTAACTTATAAAGGTAAACCTATCAGACTTACACTGGACTTCTCTATGGAAACTATGAAAGCCAGAAGGTCCTGGATAGAGGTACTGCAGAAACTAAGAGACCATGGATGCAAGCCCAGACTAATATACCCAGCCAAGCTATCGTTCACTATCAATAGAGAAAACAAAATATTCCAGGATAAAAACAAATTTAAACAATACATAGCCACAAATCCAGCCTTACAGAAAATAATAGAAGGAAAATTGCAACCCAAGGAATCTAACATTGCCAACACTGCCTACAATAACTCAGACATCTAGCAACCCTTCACAAGTACAACTCATAGAAGGGAAACACACAAACTCTACTACATACACAAAAAATAACTGGAGTTAACAACCACTGGTCACTAATATCACTTAATATCAATGGTCTCAACTCACCTATAAAAAGGCACAGACTAAGAGATTGGATACGAAAACAGGATCCAACATTCTGCTGTTTACAAGAAACACACCTCAACCACAAAGGCAGACACCTACTCAGAGTAAAGGGTTGGGAAAAGTTTTTTCAATCAATAGACCTAAGAAACAAGCGGGTGTGGCCATTCTAATTTCTAACAAAATTGACTTTAAACTAAAATCAATCAGAAGAGATGGAGATGGACATTTTATACTCATAACAGGAACAATTCATCAGTAGAAAGTCTCAATCCTGAATATCTATGCCCCTAATATAAAAGTACCCACTTATGTAAAAGAAAAACTTCTAGAACTCAAGGCAGTCATGAAACCACACACACTAATAGTAGGAGACTTCAACACACCTCTCTCACCAATGGAGAGACCAATCATTGGTCATTGGTCATTGACCTGACCAATGGACAGGTCAATCAGACAGAAACCTAACAGAGAAATAAAAGAATTAATAGAGGAAATGAATCAAATGGACTTAACAGATATTTATAGAACATTCCACCCAAATAGGAAAGAATATACCTTCTTCTCTGCAGCTCATGGACCCTTCTCAAAAATTGACCACATACTTGGTAACAAAGCAAACTTCTACAGATACAAAAAAAATTAGTAACCACCTGTGTCTTGTCAGATAACCAAGGAATAAAGTTAGAATTCAACAACAATTCTAACCCCAGAAAGCCTACAAACTCATGGAAGCTGAACAGTCAACTACTGAATCACCCCTGGGTCAAGGAAGAAATTAAAGTCTTTCTTGAATTTAATGAAAATAAAGACACAACGTATTCAAACCTATGGGACACAATGAAAGCAGTGCTAAGAGGAAAGTTCATAGCACTAAGTGCCCACTTAAAGAAAACGGAGAAAGCACACATTGGAAACTTAACAGCACACCTGAAAGCTCTGGAAAAAAAAAGAAGCAGACTCATCCAGGAGGAGCAGAAGACTGGAAATAATCAAATTGAGGGCTGAAATCAACAAAATAGAAACACAGAAAACAATCCAGAGAATCAACGAAACAAAAAGCTGGTTCTTGGAGAAAATCAATAAGATTGACAAACCCCTAGCCAAACTAATCAAACGGCAGAGAGAGAACACTCAAATTAATAAGATCAGAAATGAAAAGGGGGACATAACCACAGACACAGAGGAAATTCAGAGAATCATTAGATCTTACTCCAAAAGCCTATATGCTACAAAATTGGAAAATGTATAAGAAATGGACTTGTTTTTAGATAAGTACCATTTACCAAAGTTAAATCCAGGTGAACAATCTAAATAGACCTGTTAGTAGCGAAGAAATAGAAGCTGTTATCAAAATCCTCCCTACCAAAAAAGCCCAGGACCAGATGGTTTCAATGCAGAATTGTACCAGAACTTCAAAGAAGATCTAATACCTATACTTCTTAATGTATTTCCCAATATAGAAATAGGAGAGTCATTGCCAAATTCGTTTTATGAAGCTACAGTTACCCTGATACCAAAACCGTACAAAGACACAACCAAGAAAGAGAATTACAGGCCAATCTCACTCATGAACATCGACGCAAAAATCCTCCACAAAATACTGGCAAACCGAATCCAAGAACACATTAGAAAAATTATCCATTATGATCAAGAAAGCTTCATCCCAAAGATGCAGGGCTGGTTCTATATATGCAAATCTATCAATGTAATCCATCATATAAATAAACTGAAAGAAAAAACCATATGATCTTTTCTTTAGATGCTCAAAAAGCATTTGACAAAATTCAACACCCCTTTACGATAAAGGTGTGGGAGAGATTGGGGATACAAGGATCATACCTAAATATAATAAAAGCTATTTACAGCAAGCCGACAGCTAACATCAAATTGAATGGAGAGAAACTCAAAGCCATTCCACTAAAATCAGGAACATGACAAGGCTGTCCACTTGTAAGCTTCCGCACTTTTCTGTGGACACCCGAACCTCGAAACAGGCGCGCGCTTTTCCTGACTCAAGCCCACGAACGGACAACTGTCCTAAGGGTTTAAACACATGACACACACACAAAGAGACCGGGCTCATCTGCCAAGGAGCAAGTGGCAAATGGCAGCTTTATTAAGCATAAGTCGGGTATATATACTGTGGGGCAGAAAGACACCAGCCCCCCATCAGGAACAAGGAAAGAGAAAAATCAGGGGGCTGCACCCAAGGTTGGAGAGCAGCTGAACAGAGAAAAGAGGAAGCCAGGTGGGCGTGCTCAGGCTCAGAGAAAAGCTGACCTGGGAACCTTGCCTGCAGCGAGAACCTTACTTGTAGGTGGAATTACCATGACAGAAGAGTTCTCTCTAAGCTACACCCTTGGGCCATAGGTGAAATTAACATAACAGGAGAAGGCAGTTCTATCCTACACCCTCAAGCTGATGCAGTGGAACCAGGAAGCAGAACAGTCCTGCAAAGCGCCTCGGGAAAAATGGGGAACCTGTGTACCTACATCCACTCTCACCATACCTTTTCAATATAGTGCTTGAAGTTCTAGCAATAAGACAACATAAGAGGATCAAGGGTATTCGAATTGGAAAGGAAGAAGTTAAACCCTCGTTATTTGCAGATGATATGATAGTGTACATAAGTGACCCCAAAAACTCTACCAAAGAACTCCTATAGCTGATAAACATCTTTAGTAATGTGGTAGGGTACAAGATCAACTCCAAAAAATCAGTTGCCCTCTTATACACAAAGGATAAAGAAGCAGAGAGGGAAATCAGAGAAACTTGACCTTTCACGATAGCCACAAATAGCATAAAATATCTCGGGATAACTCTAACCAAGGAAGTGAAAGACCTATTTGACAAGAACTTTAAGTCTTTGAAGAAACAAATTAAGGAGGATACCAGAAAATGGAAAGACCTCCCTTGCTCTTAAATTGGGAGAGTCTACATAGTAAAAATGGCAATTCTACCAAAAGCAATCTATAGATTCAATGCAATCCCCATCAAAATCCCATCAAACTTCTTCACAGACCTTGAGAGAACAATAATCAAGTTTATATGGAACAACAAAAACCCAGGATAGCCAAAATAATCTTGTACAATAAAAGAACTTCTGGAGGCATTACCATCCCCAATTTCAAACTCTATTACAGAGCTACAGTATTGAAAACAGCTTGGTATTGGCATAAGAACAGAGAAGTCGACCTATGGAATCGAATAGAAAACCCGGATATTAACCCACAAACCTATGAACACCTGATTTTCGACAAGGGAGCTAAAAGTATACAATGGAAGAAGGATAGCATCTTTAACAAATGGTGCTGGCATAACTGGATGTCAGCCTGTAGAAGAATGAAAATAGATCCATATCTATCACCATGCACAAAACTCAAGTCCAAATGGATTAAAGACCTCAACATTAATGTGACCACATTGAACCTGATAGAAGAGAAAGTGGGAAATAGTCTACAAGACATAGGCACAGGAGACCACTTCCTAGGTAGAACCCCAGTAGCACAGACAATAAGAGAAACAATGAATAAATGGGACCTACTGAAACTGAGAAGCTTCTGTAAAGCAAAGGACACTGTAAGACAGAAAGGTTACCATTCTGACTGGGAGAAGATCTTTACCAACCCCTCATCAGACAAAGGTCTGATCTCCAAAATATACAAAGAACTCAAGAAACTAGACACTAAAACTCTAATTAACCCAATTAAAAAATGGGGTACTGAACTGAACAGAGAATTCTCAACAGAAGAACTTCGAATGACCAAAAGGCACTTAAGGTCATGCTCAACCTCTTTAGTGATCAGGGAAATGCAAATCAAAACCACTTTGAGATACCATCTTACACCTGTCAGAATAGCTAAAGTCAAAAACACCAATGATAGCCATGCTCGAGAGGATGTCGAGTGAGGGGAACACTCATCCATTGTTGGTGGGAATGCAAACTTGTGCAGCCACTGTGGAAATCAGTGTGGCGGTTTCTCAGGAAACTGGGAGTCAACTTCCCTCAGGACCCAGCAATTCCACTCTTGGGAATATACCCAAGAGATGCCCTATCATACTACAAAAGCATTTGTTCAACTATGTTCATAGCAGCACTATTTGTAATAGCCAGAACCTGGAAACAACCTAGGTGCCCCTCAATAGAAGAATGGTTAAAAAAGGTGTGGAACATATACACATTAGAGTTTTACTCAGCGGTAAAGAACAATGACATCTTGAATTTTGCATTCAAATGGATGGAAATAGAAAACGCTTTACTGAGTGAGGTAACCCAGACCCAAAAAGAGGAATATGGTATGTACTCACTCATAAGTGGATTCTAGCCATAGTTAAAGGTCTTTGAGCCTATAATTCGTGATCCTAGAGAAGCTAAATAAGAAGGTGAACCTGAAGAAAATCATATAGTTATCCTCCTGGATATTGAAAGTAGACAAGATTGCCAGGCAAACTTGGGTGCACGGGGGGTGGGGTGGGGTGGGGTGTGGAAGTAAGGGGAGATTGTTAGAGAGAAGGGAGAGGGGGAGGATTGGGGATAGCTTGGGGGAATGGGATGGGGGAGGGAGGAACGATGGATATGGGAGCAGGGAAGTATATATCTCAACTAAGGGAGCTAAGCAAGAGACTTCATTCTAGAGGGGTTCCCAGGTCCAAGGAGAGGTCCCCAGATCGTTCCCTGGGCAGCAGAGGAGTGGGTGCCTGAACTGGCCTTGGCCCAAAACCATACTGATGAATATTTTGCATATCACCATAGAACCTTCATCTGCCGATGGATGGGGATAGAGACAGAGACCCACATTGGAACACTGGACTTAACTCCCTAGGTCCAAATGAGAAGCAGAAGGAGGGAGAACGTGAGCAAGGAAGTCAGGATCAGAGGGAACCTTCATCTGACGATAGATGGAGATTGAGACAGAGACCCACATTGAAGCACTGGACTGAGCCCTCAAGGTCCAAATGAGGAGCAGAAGAAGGGAGAACATGAACAAGGAAGCCAAGACCGCGAGGGGGGCAATCACTCACTGATACAAGGGGACTGATCTAATGAGAGCTCACCAAGGCCAGCTGGACTGGGACTGAATGTGCATGTGATCAAACCGGATTCTCTGAATGTGGCTGACATGGGGGCTGTCTGAGAAGCCATTGATAATGGCACTGGGACTGCTTTCGTCTGCATGTACTGGCTTTTTGAAATCCTAATCTGTTTGGATGCTCACCTTCCTAGACCTGGAGGGATGGGGGAGTAACTTGAACTTCCCACAGGGCAGGAAACCCTGACTGCTCTTAGGACTGGAGAGCGAGGAGGAGAGGGAGTGGGGGGAGTGGGAGGGTATTGGGAGGAGGGGAGGAAGCAGAAATTTGTATAAATTACTAATAAAAAAAGAATTAAAAAAGAAAATATGGTACATTTACACAATGAATACTACACAGTGGGAAAAAATGGCATCTTGAAATGTGCAGGCAAATGGATGGAACTAGAAAATATCAAATTGAATAAGATAACCCAGACCCAAAAAGACAAATATAATATATACTCACTCATAACTGACTTTTAGATGTAAAGCAAAGAAAAAACAACTTAAAATTCACAATCCCAGGAAACCTAGACAGTAAAGAGGACCCTAAGAGAGACATACATGAATCTAACCTAAATGGAAAGTAGAAAAAGACAAGATCTCTTGAGTAAATTGGGAGCATGGGGATCATGGGACAGAGTAGAAGGGGGGAGGAAGGGAGAGGAGAGGATAAATACATATAGCTCAATAAAAACACTAAAAAAGATACCTTAAAAAAGAAAAATATCCATTACTGAGAGCTCTAATCTAAATAGTTCCAGGTTCCCTTATCTTCAAAGAGAACTTAAAGAGACAATCATTTATCATATGTTTATTATTGGAACAAGCCCTATTAACCTTGAGTATCAAGCTGTACTCATTTTCAGAGACCTATTGTAAATGTGATTCTGTCCATCAACATTTGACAACTGTAAATGAGTCCTGTCAGTGTAGTGAGCTTGGCAAGGTGCTTCATGACCCCTCCATATGTTCACTTTATAGAATAAGTGAAAATACAAAAACTCTAATAATTACATAAGTAATAACAACAGGGACAATTCTATTGATTTCATCAAACCCAGATAGACATGAAAGCATGTACACTGGAAAAGAACCTTGCAAATCTAAAGACTGTGAGAAATCTTTAAATTTAAGTTCTAACATTACTCAAGATCAGAGTTTCCACACTGCAAAGAAGGAGAACAGGCAGGAAGAATTTTGACTCTACAGGTATATATATATGTATGTATGTATGTATGTATGTATACATTCATCTTTTGCGACAACCAAATTATATTGGAAAGACTCCATACCATTGTCAGACTTGTGCAAAATGCTTAAGGACTGCCTCATTCCCCGCTGTACATGAGAGAATTTATACTGGAATGAAGTCCTACAAGTGCAACCTTTGTGAAAAGTCCTTTACCCAGACTCAAGTCATAAAATACACCAAAGACCTGATACTGTTGAGAAATCTTACAAATGTATAGAATGTGACAAGTCCTTTATCTAGCACTCGATTCTGAAAAACACATCAGTCTGTTCAAAGTGGAGAGAAACCTTACAAATATATGGAATGTGACAAGTGTATTACATGGGGATCACAACTTAAAACACATCAGAGTGATCACACTGAGGAGAAATCTTGCAAATGTATGGAATGTGTCAAATCCTTTACCAAGACATTAAATTCTAGAAGACATCAGAGAGTACACACTGGAGAGAGACCTTGCAGTTGTAAGGAATGTGACAAGTCCTTTACTAGTGGCTCACATCTTAGAACACGTCAGAAAATTCATACTGGAAATGCAGAGACTGACATATTCTGTATCTGTATTACAAGTCTTAGGTACCGTTAGAAAATTCATGCTAGCAAGAAAACACCATTGTAAATAATGTGACATAGCATTTTCTGATATTTTATGCTTATGAATTACAACAGTATATAGAATATAAACATATAGGTAGGAAACTTGTGAAAGCTTTAATTGTGGATAGTGTCATAGAGTTTATGCCAAAATAAAATTCTTCCAATGTTGCTGTGGTGAAAGATTATTTCTTTTGATATGTATGAGTGCTTTGTCTGCTTGTTTTACTGTGCATGACATGGTGCACGTGGAGGCCAGAAGGGTCATCAAATTCTCTGAGCCTGGAGATCCAGACAACTGTGAGCTGCTATGTGTGTGTTGGGAATTGGATTTCAGTCCTCTTAAAGAGCAGTCAGTGCTCTTACACACTAAGTGATATCTTCAGACCCTGGGAAAAGCAGTCATAAAAACATTTATCTTTTTCAAGATCCAAAAACTCAACAGTGTCAGGCACGCTCAGTAGACAGGGTGGGATCTCTGAGTGTGAGGCCATCCTGATCTACATAGTGAGTTTCAGGAGAACTAGAATTACATTAACCCTGTCTCTAAAAAGAAATCACAATGAAAATAAAATGTAATAACATAAAAGTGTGAAAAGATCTCGAGTTTCGCCTCTAATTTTGCTGTGCATCACAAAATTCAGGCTTCTGACCAAGCATAACTTTTATAATTCCTGGATTGTTGTTAATTGGAAGCTCCCTCCCTGAAATACATTCAATTTGACAGATTATTTACCTATTTCCAAATTGTACATATTAAAAAAGTAAATTCATGGGTGGCCCCTCCCTTCCTGTATTTTCCTTTCCCGTGGGAGTTGGGAGGAGGGGCATGCATCAGGAAGTGGTGGGGACTGGTGGTGGCATTCAAGCAAACTGGAGTTCCCAGATTCATCCTTGAGAAACTAAGGCTGTGCTTGCTTGGCAGCATTCCTAGGAGGGACTGCCTAGAATTCAGATTAGCCTTGTTGGTGACTGTGTTGTTCTGCTTCACCCCGCCTGCCCGCAGGTGGCCTGAATGAGGTCAGCCAAGCCTGCCCTGACTGCCCAAAGTCCCTCGCGCTGCCCCAGCACCCCAGGCGGCAGTCACTCCTTCCCGGATCCTCATGCCCAACCTGGCGAAGTTCTCTTCAAGTGCGCCCCTCTGCACCTTGCTGTAGGTGGCACAGCCCTTGCCTGGGATGAATTGACCTTCAAGAGGAAGGCAAGCACCCCCCACCCCCCCCCACCCCCCATGGGACCGGGCGCTTAGTGGGAGCTTGTGCACAATAAGTTCTAGCTCTTCTAGTCAAAGGGTAAAGTGGGGAAAATGTGGGAAAACTTGAAAGAGCTATGAAGGAGGAAGCACCAGCGAGAGTGTGGGCATGAACTCCAGCAGGTTTCTGTCTGACTAAAAGAAAAGCAGCAATCTGAGGAGTCCACTTTCCAGGGCCAGAGAAGCAGTCCCTTTAGAGGAAATATTGCCTTACAGCTTGGATTAAGTCCTTCAAGACCCTTTCAAGACCAAACCAAAACTGGGCAGTGGGGATACCTCAGGCTATGGGAATAAGCGTTAAGAAGGACAATGACTCATGTGCCACCCAGGGAACAAGGCTTTCATGAAGAGCCTCTTACTCTCTCAGCAAGCACCCCAGGGAGGAAAGAGGAAACACTGCTGTTAAACAAATACCCAGAATTCATTGGATACTGAGAAAAAGTTTGATGTCTAATTTCTTGAGGTCTTTACATATTTTGGAAATCAGTCCTCTGTCTGATGTGGGGTTGGTGAAGATCTTTTCTCATTCAGTAGTCTGCCTTTTTGTCTTATTGACTGTGTCCTTTGCTTTAGAGAACGTTCTCAGTTTCAGGAGGTCCAATTTATTTATTTTTGCTCTCAGTGTCTGTGCTATTGTGGTTATGTTTTGAAAGTGGTCTCCTGTGCCCATGCATTGAAGGCTACTTCCCACTTGCTCTTCCATCAAGTTCAGTGTAGTCTGATGCATATTGAGGTCTTTAATCCATATGGCCTTGAGTTTTGTGCATGAGGATAGATATAGATCTATTTGCATTCTTCTGTATGTTTACATCTAGTTATGCCAGCACCATTTGTTGAAGATTTTTTCCCATTGTATAATTTTAGCTTCTTTATCAAAAATGAGGTGTCCATAGATGTGTGGATTAATATTTGGGTTTTTAATTCGATTCCATTCATCAGTCTGTTTTTATGTCAATCCCAAACTGTTTTCATTACTGTAGCTCTGTAATAGAGCTTGGTGTCAGGAATGGTGATGCCTTTGAAATTTCATTTATTATACAGGATTATTTTGGTTATCCTGGGTTTTTTGTTTTTCCATATGAAGTTGATAATTGCTCTTTCAAGGTCTGTGAAGAATTGTGTTGGGATATTGATGGGGATTGCATTGAATCTACAAATTGCTTTTGGTAGGATTGCCATTTTTATTATGCTGATCCTACCTATCCAAAAGCATGGGATACTTCCATTTTCTGGTGTCTTCTTTAATTTCTTTCTTCAGAGACTTAAAATGAAAGAAGAGGTCTTTCATTTCATTGGTTAATGTTACCCCAAAGACATTTTATGTTATTTCTGGTTATTGTAAGGGATAATGCTTCCCTGTTTTTTTCTCAACTTCTTTATCATTTGTATATAGGAGGGCTACTATTTTATTTGAGTTGATTTGTATCCTACCATATTATTGAAGGTGTTTATCAGCTGTAGTAGTTTCCCAGTCACTTCTGTACACTATCATATCATCTGCAAACAACAAAAGTTTGACTTCTTCCTTTCCAATTTGAATTCCTTCTATCTCTTTTGTTGTCTTATTGCTGTAGCAAAACTTCAAGAACTATATTTAATACATATGGAGAGAGTGGATAGCCTTGTTCTGTTCCTGATTTTAGTGGGATTGCTTTGAGTTTCTTTCCATTTAATTTGATGTTGGCTGTTTGCTTGCTGTATATTGCTTTTATTATGTTTAGATATGTTTCTTGTATCTCTGATCTCTCTAAGACCTTTATCATAAAGGGGTGTTGGATTTTGTCAAATGCTTTTTTGGCATCAAATGAGATGATCACATGTTTTATTTTTTCAGTTTATTTATATGGTGGATTACATTGGTAGATTTTCGTATGTTGAACCAGCCCTGCATCTCTGGGATGAAGCCGATTTGATCATAGCAGATCTTTTTTTTGATATGTTCTTGGATTCAGTTCACCAGTATTTCATTGAGTGTTTTTGCACCTATGTTCATGAGTGAGATTGGTCTGTAATTCTCTTTCTTGGTTGAGTCTTTGTGTGGTTTTGGTATCGGGGTAACTGTAGACTCATTAAAAAGAGTTTGACAATGTTCTTTCTGTTTCTATTATGAGGAACACTTTTGAAAAGTATAGGTATTAGCACTTCTTTGAAGTTCTGATTGAATTCTGCACAGAAACCATCTGGCTCTGGGCAGTTTTTGGTTGGGAGGCTTTTGATGTCTACTATTTCCTTGCAGTTTTTTGGTCAAAGAAACTGGCAAGATTCTCCAGTGCCCTCCTGCCTCAAGCATATATAATTAGTAAGGACTTCTGACACTGTCTAACTAGCTAACCTGCATTGAACAGGCTAGAACCGAGACCAGTCAAGCTTCTTGGACTAGACAAGATAAGACAAACTGCCTTGAGGAGGTAGTGAGTGGCTTAAAAGACACTCCCTGAAGCTGTGCAGTGACCCCCCAGGCTTCCAGCTTCAGTAACTATCATCCTCACAGGGTGATGCAGCTGTTAATGAGCCTTTTGTGTGACTATCAGTAACCCCTTATCCACACACTTGTAGGTCACTCCAATAAAAATCACTGGTCCACTTAGCTTTAGAGATGATTCAGTGGTTATAGGCATTGTCTGCTCTTTCAGAAGACTCAAGTTTAATTCCCAGCACCTTCCCATAGACAGTCAATGTGTAACCTCACTCCAGGGCATATTATTTTATTATCATAGCAGGCACAGGAAACATACATGTTGCACAGATAGACACATGTTGACAAAAACCTTCAAAAAGAAAACATACAGAATCCTCATTTAACACTAAGTTAGATTTTTTTCCCCAACTTTAACTTGTCATTGGATCCTTATCTGCAATAAGTAGGCATCTACCATTGTTCCAAAGCAACAATGTCACACACACATGCTGTAATTGCATCACACAATCATTTTTTTCATTTTTTCATTTTTGAGACTATTTATGTAAGAGCCCACAGAAGTGGGATTTTACACGTTGACTAAAGGTCAAGGAGTTCAGGCCTATTCTTGTTCCTACAAGGTTATTGACAAGATATCTGATTTAAAGTGTGGCTACCAACAATATATCTTAACCTAGGTTTGGTTACTTAGTGTTACCATTCTACCTTGACCAAAGAGAGTTCAAGTCTATTCATGCTCCTTCAAGGATATGACAGGAGGTTTGCCCCAGGGAGTGGCTGCCTACAGGGTACTTAGTCTAAGATGTGGTCACTACAAGCCTTGCCTAAACAACACAATATTTTACTCGGGTTATAGTTACTTTATGCTTCAGATATTAAATCAGGTAATGCTCTGTTTGTTCTTTGTATTGTGTTAAAGCAGTCTTTTGCCTTCTCCCTCCTTTTTTGAATTGGGGTATATAAGTATGTAGAAAATAAACACAGGCAAATTCAGTATTCACTGAGTTGCCCTTCCAACTCTATTCTGTGTCTTTGTTCTTTTTCATTCATATTTCTGTTCCTTCAGCCTAATGTTTCTATTCCACAAACTCTTACTGTGGAACAAGTGAACCCCATTGAGGCTGAACCACACAACATATAGACAGACTTCAAAAGTTGATTCTCTTTTGAGAATATACCACAGGAGCATATGCCTCCCTCCCCCACATTTATGCCAATGTTTGTTATCATTTCTATTCTGGATGATGACCATGGAGATTTACAGGAGTCCTAGTCTGCATTTCCTGATAGTCACATAACTTATTTTTTTGGTTTGGTTTTAGATAAGGTTGTTGTTATCCTTTGTTCATTTATTTTATTTGTTTTGTTTTATTTCTTTTGACATTATTAATTTTGAGGTTATTATATAGTTAGAACATTTCTCCTCTTGCTTTCATCCCACAAAATCTTCCAATATACCCTCCTTGCTATCTTTCAAATACATGCCCTCTTTATTCATTAACATTAATACATACATATATGAGTATGCATATACATTCCAAAACAACTCAGTCATTATAATGTTACTGGTATATGTTTTCAAGGCTGACTGTGTGGTATTTAATAAGCAATTTTTGTGCTCTTCCTGTGGGCAGACCAGTTGTCCTGCTTCCAGCATGCCCCTCTTGCCTGTAGTTCTCTACTTGTCATGATTTGCTCATATTATGTGGGCATGTTGGTAAGATTGTATAGATGTAGTTTCTGGCATTACTAGGTGTGATGGCTACTTTTGGTTGTAAACTTGACTAAATCTAGAAAGAACTACAATTCAGAAATGGATGGCACACCTGTGAGAGATTGTTTTGCTTGACTAAAGGGGGTGAATCCACTTGTAGTCTTCACCTTTAAGTCTGGAAGACACACACCTTTGAAAAGAATCTTGATGCTGGAAGTTACACCATTAATCTAGGCCACACCTTCTCCTGGAAGCCTATATGCTCATTTCTTTGCTAGCACATCTATTCTTTCACTAGCATTGAAGTCTACTTCTATGAGATTCCACCATATACTGAAGATCAGCTGAGACATTCAGCATTGTGGATCAAGCACTTAACTTTATTTTTGAATTTTCTGTTCACAGCTAGTCACTGATGTATTGGATGGACGGCAGGCCGTAAGTCATTCCAATAAATCCTATATATATATATATATATATATATATATATATATATATGTATATATACATACACACACACGAATACACACATGTGTGTGTGTAAGAGAGAGAGAGAGAGAGAGAGAGAGAGAGAGAGAGAGAGAGAGAGAGAGAGAGAGATTCATCCTGCAGCATCTGGCTTTATAGAAATAAGGAATGACCTTTGAAGAAATAGTTACAGAGCCAATTATGTGGCAGTAGACTGAAAAATTGTGGCAGGATTCTCCAGAAGGCTGTATATTCTTTGAATCAGTGTCCAACATATGCTAAGTTTTCTCCCATTGTAGGGATCCAGGTGTCCCAGGATTCAAGGGGAGGAAAGGCGAATGGTTCCACCTAATATCACTTCTAATGACCCACTAGGAAAATTAGTAGAAAATTTGCTTCCTGTTCCCTCAACATTCAGTTCTGCTGCTCTATAAGTCTTGGTTCAATACAGCGGAGCATTCCTGCCAGGAGTTGAAACAAATATTTTATTGAAATGGAAGCTGACACTCTTCCTGGTCACTTTGAACTTCCAATGCCTTTAAACCTACAGGTAAAGAAAGGAATAACTGTGGAATAATCATTTTCACTTTGTAAATGTGTGTTACTGTGATTCGGTTAATAAAGAAGTTGTCTGTCCTAAAAAGGAGGACGCTAAGAGGGACATACATGGAGGGGCCCAGGAAGGGAAAATAGTTAAGATCCTGGGCAAACTGGAAGGAGGGTAGAAGGGAGGGGAAGGGGGATGAGAATATGAGGGAACAAGAAGGCTGATTTGGGGGAAGGACAGAAAGGGAGAGTAATGAAAGAGATATCTTGATAAAGAGAGCCATTATGGAGTTAGGGGGAAATCTAGTGCTAGAGAAATTACCAGAAATCCTAAAGGATTAACCCAGTTAAAACTCCTAGCAATAGTAGAGTTGCTGCCTAAATGGTCCTTGCCCCTTTAATGTGATTAGTAACTACCCTAATTGTCATCATAGAACCTACATCCAGTAACTTATGGAAGTAGATGCAGTGATCCACAGCCATGCACTGGACTGAGGGTCTGCAATTCAGCTGAAGAGAGGGAGGATGGATCATCTGAACAAGTGGGGTCAGGAGCATGATTGGGAAACCAAAGAGACAGCTGACCTGAGCTAGTAAGAGCTTACAGACTATGGACTGACAGCTGGGGAACCTGCACAGGACTGAACTAGGCACTCTGAATGTGGCTGACAGTTATGTGGCTTGATCTATTTGGGGGGGCCTGACTTTGGGTTTAGGACCTATCCCAGGTGCATGAGCTGGCTTAACCCACTCTTTATACTCTTTATGGTGGCATTCCTTGCTCAGTATTGATACAGTGGGGAAGGGGCTTGGTCCTGCCTCAACTTGGTATGCCAGACTTTGTTGACTCCCCAAAGAAGGCCTTATTCCCTCTGAGGAGTGAATGGGGGTGGGAAGGAAGGGAACTGGGGGAGGTGGGAGAAGCAGAGGGAGGGGAAACTGGGGTTGATATACAAAATGAAAAAAAAATTAAATTAAAAAAGAAATAAAAAAGCTGCCTGGCCAATAGCTGGATGGGAAGAGTTAAGGCAGGACTTGCAGGGAAAAAAAGGAATGGGAGAAGTCTTTTGGAACCACAAGTAGATATTGAGAGAAGATGAATTTGCCATACTGAGAAACGGTACCAAGTCGCATGGCAGAGCACGGATACGAAAGATGGGTTAATTTAAAATGTAAGCATTAGGTAGTAACAAGACTGAGGTTTTGGCCAACCATTTATAATTAATATTAAGCCAGTTTGTATTTATTTGGGCATAGCTGTTGAGACAGTGAACTTCTGCCGACAACAACTAATAACTCCTAATAGTGTTAGGAGGGGTAATTGATCCACATTACGATGGGGATATTGGATTGCCTTGACACAATGCTGCAAGAAGGATTGCCTCTGCAGTGCAGGGGCTCCATTATGGTGTCTCTCTGTGCTACCATATCCTGTGATTAAAATCAATGGGAAACTACAACAGCCTAATCCAGAAAGGGCACAGACCCATCAGGAATGAAGGAATGGATCCAAGACCTGGAGGAAATACACAATAGGTAGAAGTGGAAGGTAGTTTAAAATGGTTGTTAAGGCCATGTGACCAGTAACAGAAGGGAACAGTGTCATTGACATTAGTGTTTCCATTGTATTTTTCTCAGAATGAATTTATTTGTAGAGATATTTGTTTTCTTCAATTTTTTATCAAGGGGTATAACAAAAATTAAGAAACACACACACTCACACATGCACTCTGTATGTCAGTGTGTGTATATGCATGTGTGTGTGCTTCAAATACTTACTGTCCATACTTACTTTCTACCTCTCTACTATCCTAGTCCACAATTCCATCAAATGTCTATTGTGTTCATCCTCATTCATTTAGTTTTGAGATCAACTGAGATTGACCAAAGCCATCTGTGGGATGGTGTCTTTGAACCTATGGGTTGGCATCTCCAGAGGACTACAACCAAAGACAGTGATTCTTTTCCTACAATCAATCCATTGCCAACATTTGAGAGGTAAAGAGTGGGCTCTGTGAGCCTTTCCCTTTCCTAGACTGATTGTGGTCTAGGGTGAGGTCAATGCAGGTAAGTACAGCTGCTTTTCATTACTAATTACAACAGCTGTAAGGAGTCTAGAGCATGGCATGTCTTAGCTCTTCCTCTACTTTCCCTTCTTGTTCTTATTTCTCCCCCTCTTTCTCAGTATTCCCAGAGCCTTAGACCGGATGGTGTCACTGCCGTTTTCAGGGACGGGGTCACATTTTCTGCATATGGGACACCCAAGAGTCTCTGTATTCACCACTGCATTTTTTTAAAAAAAGCCTTTTCCGATGGATGGAGATGGAGGCGGAGAACCACGTTGGAACACTGGACCTAGCTCCCTAGGTCCAAATGAGAGGCAGAAGGAAAGAGAACGTGAGCAAAGAAGGCAAGGGCAGAGGAAACCTTCATCCGACGTTGGATGGCGATACAGATGGAGACCCATATTGGAACACCGAACCGAGCACTCCACGGTCCAAATGAGGAACAGAAAGATGAAGAAAATTAAAAAAGTAATCAGGACTGCGAGGGATGCGAGCACCCACTGATACAAGGGAACTGATATAATGAGAGTTCACCAAGACCTGTTGGACTGGGACTGAACGAGGACGTGATCCAACCAGATTCTCTGAATGTGGCTGGCCCGGAGCCTTTTTGAAAAGCCATTGACAATGACACTGGGACTTGCTTCCTCTGCATATACTGGATTTTGGCGCTCCAGTCTGTTTGGACTCTCACCTTTCCTGGACCTGGAGGGAGGGGGGAGGAACTTGAACTTCCCACAGGGCAGGAAACCCTGACTGCTCTAGGGGGATGGAGAGGGAGGAGGAGAGGGAGTGGGGGGAGTGGGAGGGTGTTGGGAGGAGGGGCTGAAATGGAAACTTTTATAATTTAATAAAAAAAATAAAAAATAAAAAAAGCCTTTTCTTGTAGTTTATATAAAAATATCTTAGCATGTGTCACAAGTCGCTTGTTTCTGAGTGAGTATAACGACAAGACCACCATCTAGTGGTAAGAGCAGTACTGTGCAGGATGAACTCCGCAATGGGCTGTTAGCAATGGGCTGACCACTTCTTGAGAAGCCCAATTCTTTCCAAAATCCAAGTTCCTGAAATGCCTTTCCCAAGTTCCTGAAACGTCTCTCCCCAAAGTAAAATTGCATTATTTAGTTTTGGCTTGTCATGTTTGTGTTAGCGATTGGGCGCTGGCATCCGAATTTAGTCTCTTATCTTTTGGTGTAAGTATGTAGCAGGGAGGCTGGTAATTAAGTCGAGGTTAGGCTGCCTGTCTTTTATCCGAAGATTCAGAACTCATCTGTGGATTCAGATATCCGGGTGCTACGTCCTCTTAGATCCAGATCTGCTCTAGGCTGACACCAAGCATGTGGGGAGGCTGTGCAGAGCGGGTCCAGGGCATCCTGACAGCTGGAGCAGGATGGAAGGCAGCCTGAGACGGAGTGGGAGGGACCGGCCCTAAGGAGGCCGGAACACCTTCCTGAACACCGGAGTTTAGGGAAAAGAACCGTCGCGCTGGACTTGGGAAATTAGTCAAGAAAAAGAACCACTAATATATGCGCTTTTGCAGCGGCTACGTAACCGGAAGTGGATTTTAAGTGGGAGGGTCCAGGAAGAGCGCATCCAAGAAATTTGGCAAAGTTGTAGGAAATCCTCCCATTCCCTGTTGGACTCGGGGAGTTCTGTAATGCAAACCTGGGAGCCGAAGACACAGTGGGTGTCGAAAACTCCGGAGTCGCAGTCTCCGCATAGCGCGAAAGTCAGCAGTCTGCAGGGCAGTGGCGGGAACGGCAGCCCGGCCCTGGAACCTCTCAGGTTAGAGGAGCTGCGTGCCTGGGACCCAGGAAGGAAGGGACCAGGGGTGCGAGCAGTTTCTGTGCTGTTCATAAGGAAGCGGCTCTGAAATTCTGCTGTGAATGCCTTCTTGGTGTATTTTAGATCATATAGAATAAGCCTGTTTTTTTTTTAATCAACTGATCTTCTGATTGCCAAAATATTCTTGTCAAAATAATCTAATCGAGTATTTGAATTTATCTGTTGATATTGTAAGCACGATTCTCTTTGCTATGGTGGAAATTGCAAAGCTCTTGAAATTTACAGTCATCCCTACTAACTTCCGTGTTGTACCACTTCTCTTCAAGAGAGTGGCACATTTACCTGGAGACTTGGATTTGCCGAGAGCTTTTAGATAATAGTCTTGAAAGGAGCACCAGCAAATTTCTCTGAATCTAAAAATATATTTTTGTGCTAATTCCACAGTATACTTGTAAACATTAACATTTAAAAGCAAAATTTTATCCATCATTAATTTTCCGTCCGAGACATATGCCCACTGGTGTAGTGATATTTCATTTGTATTTTAATAAATAAAGCTTGCCTGACGTTCAGAGTAAAACAGCCACACTAATCATTCTTACAGACCAGGCACTGATGATACACACCTCTAATCCCAGTAACCACACTAGTTTGCCATAGAAACCGGGCAGTAGTGGTGCAGCCCCTTAATCGCAACACTAGAGAGGAATACAAGACAGGAGGAGAAAGCTCTCACACATGGTTGCATTCTGAGATTCCTGGAGGCAGGATCACCATTTTGGACTGAGGTAGAGGTAAGAGCCAGTGGCTGGCTGTTTTGCTTCTCTGACCTTCAGTTTGAACCCCAGTTTCTGTCTCCGGATTTTTATTAATCATGCCACACACTCGTGTGTAAATACAGCATTCTGAAAAGTGTCTTTGTCAGGCCTATTGGCACACCTTTAATCCCAACACTCAGAAGGCCCAAACATACTGTGTAGACGAGGCTGGACTAAAAAACTCAGAGTTCCACCCACCTGTTTCTTCCAAGTGCTAGGATCAAAGGTGTGCACCGACAGGATGATTCAAACTGTTTTTTTCCTTTGTGGTCTGTTGACAGCCTGTGGTGTGACTGTGGACTTCTCCCAGGAGGAGGGGCAATGCCTGGTCCCTGGCATTGTGCTGGCACTGGATGTTGTTGAAATGCAGCAGTCTGTTTTCTGTGGGTGAGAATTGTTTGCTTGCAATCTCCGTTGCTCCTCCTCAGGATTTCTTGACAAACTAATCTGCAAGTGTGTGAGCTTTGTGTGAATGAGTGTCACATCCCACCGAATAAAGTGAAATCCTCAGAGGAAAAAAGAAATTGTCTTGAAATGTTCTCTCTCCTTCATGTGTGTCCTTTTGAGGAGTGTAAGACTTCATCATTATTGGTCCATGATCAATTCAGAAGCTCACTACTATATTATATTCTCTTTTCAATAATCAGTCCCATTTCTATCCCTCAGTTTTGATTGGGCTGTGATTGGAAGTGGGATTCAAGTTATGATAATTAAAAATGCTTTCTTTCTATTTGTTTTCTGTATTCTGACACTGCAGGACAGTTGGAGAATCACTTGTATAATCCTGTATTTTGTTTTCTCTTCATCTACTGAGCACAGTACAGTATTAGAAATCCAGGGGCATCCTGAACAATCTCTTTCTCATGTGCAGGGTTCTCTGATCACCCAGACCTGCTCATCTGTGCAGCAGAACAAAGGGCTTGGAAGGAGAGGAGACAGCAGCTAAGGATACAGGTACGGTAGAGGGATTGGTAAAGGAGAGGAAAGGGGATCAAGTGAATGTGGAAGTAGGACAGGAAATCAATTTTGTCACATTCTGTTTCACTCGAAACAATTCTAGTGGAGATTTGCCTCAGAAAAATCTCAGGATTATCCCAGTGTGGGCACAATATGACTTTCCACAGAAGAACTGACAATGTGGTCAAATAAAGTTTTATTTGTCTGCATGTGAGTGATGCAGTTCTTATTCATTCACATCACTGAGCATGTTTTCATACCATTTTTAAACCATTTTCATTTCTTAGGCTTTTATATATTACAAAGATGATAAAAGTTAATACCTTTAGGGTTTTTTTTTATTGTTTTCAGAATTTTAGAGCTTTGATATTCTGGGACATTCTCTACCTTTTAGTAGTTTTATCTCCATTCTTGAAAATGATGCCATCAGAGTTTTGATAAGAATCAGGAAGTACATTTACAGCCTGCTACACTCCATCTAGACTGTCTCCTACTGTATGCTGGAAATTAGCATAAGTATTTAGAAGACAATAAGGATTTAGGCTGGTTTAATAAAGTACGAGTTATAGGTTCTCCTCCAAGACCCAAACTTTTATTAGCCCTGGGGAAACAGGCTAGATTTCCAGTACCAGGCATGATTTCCTTCTTGTTAAGAAGGTCTTAATCCAATTAGAAGCTATTGGTTACCTTGAAGGTTTGTGTGCCACTCTTGCACCTTTAGGCTATCATGCAGTGTTGATCAGTGCTGTGGTTCATAGGTGTCATAGCTGGGTAGGACTGTTGGTTGGATCCCTCCTTTGGAAGGGTGCTTGTTGCCTTCTTGTACCATGAAAGCTAGTTCCCAGGGAGGAGGCTTAGGGTCAGTTCCATCTGGAGTCGTCTAGGATTTGTGTCTGAAATGTGTGACTTCTACAGCACTAGGTTTCATCTTCTGCATCTGGGAGACAACCATGGGCAATAGGAATACACTGTAAGGTGTGGAAGTCTCTTGGACAACTGTGACCAACAACTTCAAAGTAGGCTTCGTACACCTGGTGTTGGTCAACATGTTAGAAATTCTATGACTCTTGTGAGGAGCATCATCAGTGCAGTTGAGAAATTTGCATTTATACTCAAAATGTACATGCTTAAAGAGAATTATATATATTATAGGCATTCTTGGTGGATGGATAATAGTCTAGGAATACTTGGATTCCTTATGAATTTTCCAGACACCCTTACTGTTATTTTACCCTCCTTCTTCTGTGTTTATGGTTATCTTTTCTCCATTATTAAATCCCTTCACCTGTTTTCCATTTCCCCCTTCAGATCACTGGTGCCCTGTTATTCCTATCTCTACTGCTTCCCTACATCTCGCTGTAATCTCCTTTTTCTTTCCTGGTTACTGCAGTCACTCCAGGTTGTGGACTCACGTCTAAAGATTTGGAGCTAGGAATTTCCTATGAGAGAGATCATGCCGTGTTTATCTTTCTGGGTCTGGGTTACCTCACTCAATATGGTGTTTCCTAAGTCTACCTGCAAAGCTCATGATTTTTATTTTCTTTACAGCTGACTGGAATTCCATACTATATGTGTACCACACATTCACTAGTTGTTTGTCATTTGAAGTTAGGTTGTTTCCATTTTGTAGCTACTGTGAGTAGAGCAGCAATGATGTGGGTGAGCAAGTACTGTGAAGTAGGATGTCAAGTCCTTTGAGTTTATGGCAAGGAATAGACCAGCTGGATCATATACTGAATTTTTTTGTTCATGGCCTTTTTTATTTCCTATGGTTTGCTTTTATGTTGTTGCTGGTTGGTATTAGTAGTATTCTTCTTCCTTCTTTTTGAGAAATAGTGGCTTGCTGCCTTGCTCGTGGATGACTACATCCCATTTCTCCTGTATTTCTCTATTCTTCATATGAAATTCATTATTTTCCATGATCTCGTGGATGATTCCTCTGACTCTCTTGTATTTATTCTTCCTGTAATTTATTATCTGCAGTGCCTCTTTAGTGAAATCAATTGTGTTAATGGGCAACTATCTTAAAATGCAATTAAGACCTTATCGACTTTTTTATTTTTGATTTTTTGAGAGAGGGTTTCTTTGTAGCTTTGGAGCCTGTCCTGTAACTAGCTCTTGTAGACTAGGCTGGCCTTGGACTCACAGAGATCTGTCTGCCTCTGCCTCCTGAGTGCTGGGATTAAAGGCATGTGCCAACACCACCCGACTGTCTCCATAAATTTTAAGAGTAGTTTTCTTTGTGCAACAATATGCTTGGTGGTGATTTCTCTTCAAGCTCCAAATGTTTTTCCATGCCCTCCTGTCTTTGGGATCACTGACTAGACACCTGGTAGAATTCTGTTGCTTGGGTCTTTTAATGTGGGTTGGTATTGCTCTCTAGCAGCTTTCAGTATTGATTTTAACTCTTCCTTTTTGACCACTTATTTTGAAAGGGAAGCAAGCCATTCATTCTTTGTGTCTAAAAGAGAAACTCAAGAAGAGAAACAGTAAGAAATGATGGATTCTCCAGAAAATCTGTCACAGGTCAGTGGTGCTTTTTTTTTCTTTATCTAAATAGGTTGATATATTAAAAGCCTTTAGTTTTCTGCTTCTGATAATTTTTCAAATTTTTATTATGAACAATTCTGTAAATGGACAAACTACAAAAATCACACACTGATAAAAAGTAGACTCAAAGACTCTACATCTCAGTGTACTTTTACACTGAGTTACAGTTGTCATAGGAAACAGATGCTCCGGAGCCTCATGTGGGATTTTATATTTTTACAATTGAATATATTTTGATTTACTTATCAATCACCAAACTCCCAAAAACCTTTGACAGAACTCGAACTAGGAAAGCACTTAGCTTTATATCCTATTTCATAACTGTTCTTTATTAACTGCATTCAGTCCCCATTCTTCACCTTTTCTGTTCTCTTTTCTCCATGTTATGCAAGTGCTTTTTTATATTACAATGAGACATGTCTGATCTCGGCAGTACCAATCTACTTCAAAGAACATGCAGAGGCATGCAAAAAATACTCTTGTGGCAAAAGTAAGCCACTAGGCAAGAAAGTGTCCTTGCCTTGACGGCTGACAATATGCTGTTCAAATTGGACAAGCAGGACACAAAACAGAGTGACTTCAAAACTTTGTCAAGACAAGGTGGAACAATCCTTCAAAAGTCCTGCTTTATAGAAAAGTCTGTGGAATATTTTAGGCCTTTAGGATGAAGGTGATGGCCCACCATTGCAGAGGAATCGTGTGACTGTCTAGGTAGCCAGCTGTTTGACATTTCTCATATTTATTTAGAAGGTGCTTGCTTGTACTTCCTGCTTACTCAGTTAATATTATTTTCTTTTCTGTTCTCTGAGGCAATCGAACACTAAATACTTTTCCTTGTTTATCAGATGCAGAAAAGAGATGTAAGTGTATAAGGTTGAAAGACATCAAAATATAGTTTTGGATAGTAATGCAAGTTATGATAAAAAGTAAATTAGGTACAAAACTTTGGACTTATAAAGACGGGATAGATAATGAAGTATTTCGTCTGAATTTGTCAAATGCAAATGGACTAGACATTGTAGATGTACTTATTCCCTTTATATATTATATGTAGTTATTGTACTTACTGTATAAAGGTTTTCTTATATTAGCTATAGCCTTCTATTTTATTTTAGATTAAAAAAAGGAAAATGTCATGGTATTTTATTTTTATTTTAACAAATAAAGCTTGCCTGAAGATTAAAGTGCACAGTTAAGCCACTAGAGGCCAGCCAGCGGTGGCACTCACCTTTAATCTCAGTATTCGGGAAGTATAAATCTTTAATCCCACCACTAGGGATATAGAGACAGGAGTGATATGGCTGGGTAGAGAGAGGAATATAAGGTGGGAGAAGACAAGTTCAGTGCAGTCTGAGGTTTGTTGGAGACAGGAGCAATCTGGAGATGCAATCTGAGGACAGGATTGCCCCTTCAGTCTGAGCATTGGTAGGGGTTAAAGAACTCTCTAGACATTGGCGTTCTACTTCTCTGATCACCAGCATTAACCTCTATAACTGACTATGCATTTTTATTATTAAGTCCTATTAGAACTCCTGCTACAGGAGAGTGTAAGTTAATACAGCTATTTTAGGAATCAGTTTGGAGATTATTGGAAAAAATGAAGAGAGAACTAATATGATCCACCTGTTGCACACCTTATGTTGGTCTTGACATTGTATTTTGGATGTAGAGAACTTCCTTTGATTTCACAGACTGGTAAATGGGACTTTGGGCTTTTTTGATGGTGCCAGAACAAAGTAAGACTTTTGGGATGGACTTTGGAACAAGTTAAGATTTGGGGATTGGAGTATTTTACACTGTGAGGAGGCAAGGGTGGGATGCTATGCTTTAAATATAGTGTGTCCTTTTCCAAACCAGTCTTTGCCATTTGCTTGTGACAGTGCTGAAGGTGGTGATACCATCAGAAGGGAATTAGATCACTAAGAGGAGTAACAATCCTGTGGATTGCAGGTTCATTGAGCAGACTATGAGCTGTCATGGAGCAATACCAGCTGCCCTTCCTCTTTTCACTGTGCACTGAAGCTAAAGAGACCCTCACTAGAAACCTGCACCATTATCTTGACATTCTTAGCTTGTAATTCTCCCAGTCTCAGGCAAGACGTCATTGAAAGAAAACAACAGGAAGCCTTTTTCACGGGGCTCCAGAATTGTTGAAGTCATAATGTCAGTGATCTCTATGCCTCTGGGTGTGCAGGTTCACTGCTGTTCTCTAGGGTCTTCAGGATGTCAGCTCTCCATGGCCACGCACACCCTCTCTCATTTGTTCCCCTATCATTGCTGCTTAACTTTCATTGTAAGATACATCTGTACATAAAATAAGATGCAGGAAATGTGGCCACATTGGCTATCTCCAGAGGAAGCCAGATGAACAGACATTGAGGAGAGGGTCAACTCTCTGCACTTTTGCTTGTAAGTATCTGAATGTATCACCTGCCTCTGTCTCTCGAGTGCTGGGATTAAAGGTGTGCGCCACCACTGCTGGTGAGGCTGAACTTTTCAACCATCTGTGTGCATTACCTAAAACAGACAGGTCCATGTGTTCCAAATATTAGCCCATAATTTTTGTCTGTGTCAGCCATGTGGCTTGGTACCTTTATCAGCGAGGCATTCTTATCTTGCTTCCTCTGCATCTGGGTGATGACTGCCCAATTACTCTTTTTCTGGGGACATTTTTTGGGGGATGATTTGTCCTTTTTCTTCACGTCTCATTTGTCCAGTGGTTTTCAGATTCCTTAGCTGGATGCCTTTATTCTCCTGAAAAGACAGAAATAAAACTCTTCACCAACCCTATTTTTTGGGGAGGTTCCATCTTGGCAAGTTATATCTGATCAAATGAAAAGCATTTGTGAGTTTTATAAGTTAGTTTAGGTTAAATGACCATGCTGTTTGTTAAACTATCATCTCTTCTAATTAAGAGGTTTCTCTTCTTTAATTCAAGTCTTTATTAACTTTGATGGTATCATGGATTTTCTTCTCCTGTATAAACAAGCAAAATCTCTCCCCAAGCTAACACTTGTCCTGGTTTCCATTCTATGATCAACACATCTTTAAAGCATACTGGCCAATTTAATTCCATAATGTTTTCTATTACCCAATGTCTCTCTACCACTGTTCTTCCTTTCTCATTAGCATTTAGAAAATTAAAAGTTAAGAAAACATTATAATTGTGTTTCCCTTTTTTTTAACATGGGAAAACATTCTTTTTTACCTAATTCTCCAATTTTCTCACCAAATTTGCCACCAATGACAATGAAGATGTGAGGCTTACTGCTACTGCATAGAACATTAAAAGTCTGACTGGATTTCAAGGCAGCTACTGGTCTGGCAACAGCCCAGAAAGGGGTCCAGGGAAAGCTCACCAGGAGAGGAGAAAGAAAAACCATCTAGTAGGGCTGCCTGCAGCTCCGGCCAATGCTGGTTGCTGCAAAGTTACAGGCAAATGGCTTTTTTTGTGTGTGTGTGACTTTGTTCCCCAAAAGTTGGGTGCCAGATATAGCATGAGTTCTGGCAGGTTTTGATAGTATGAACCCAGAGTTAGATATAGCAGTTAATATTGAAGATCAGAGAAGCAGAGCACTGGCCACTAGAGAGTTCTTTTTATCTCTACCCATGCTCAGACTGGAGGGGCAATTATATTATAGCAGAGACAGACACTGCTTCTGTCTCTATCAAACCTCAGACTCAAATGAGTGTCTGTCTTCTTCTGCCTTATATTCCTCTCTCCACCCAGCCATATCACTCCTGTTTCCACCTTCCTAGTGCTGGGATTAGAGGTGTATGACTCCCAAATACTGGAATTAAAGGTCTGTGTCACCGCTGCATGGCCTCTAGTCACTTAGTGCTGCATGCTGATCTTCAGGCAAGCTTTATTTATTAAAATACAAATAAAATATCACTACACTCTTCTTATCCTCCGTAGTAAATAATGCTTCCTTCCTCTGCTTAGCCCTTCAAACATGTATTATCAGGTTAGTTGATGACAGCCATTTCTGCCTGGAGTGAGGCAGTATTTGTGAGTAGTTTTAATTTTTGTTTCCATGGTATCCTTTTTGGGATTCTGAACACTTTTGCAATATTTTAGGCCATTTGAGTCATATTTGGTCTTGGAAAAGTGTCTGTTTAGTTCATTTGCCCTTTTGTTGATTTGTAGTTTTATTTCCTCAGTATTTATTTAACTTAATTTTTGGTAAACTCTTTCTATGAGCCTTATGCAAAGTATTACTGGCACAAATTCTCTTCGCTATACCTTAAACAATTTGATGTGGTTTTTTTTGGACTTCTCTCGATTTTTATTACTCTTTGGGAGTGAAGAGAAATATTCCTCAAAATTTCTGAAATTGATATTTGCCTCTGATGGTTTATGCATATTCTAGGAAATTTTGAATTAAATCATATAAGGCTGATGTAGATTTTTCTATCTGTTCATATTGGCACAACTATTATAAGATTAATTCCATAGACTACTTATCTTACATGTTAATATAAGTATGTATATAGTGTTGTTACAATCCTTGCTACTGTGCAAAAAAAAACCCCTCTTTGTCTATAAAAACAGTCATATATTCTGTCCTCCATATCTATACCTTTGCTAATTAATGGTGTGGCTATACCTAGAGTTTAAACATCCCAACTTAACCTGTCAGAATAGAATCATGTAAGGTCCAAGTATACACAGGATTGATTGGTGTCCATGTTTTAACATTATCTTCAGGTACAGCATTTAAAGCACATTTCCTCATGAATTTTCCTTCTGAGACATGTACACTGTGATCCTGTGGAACATAAATGCAGCATCTATGGCAGACAGATAATTGTGTCCAGACCTAAAATGTATTTCTTGTTTCATGTATATGGCTTGTAAGACTATGATTTCATCTTGTTGTCATGGAGTTAAAACATTCATGATAGAATGTGACTATCATATTTTGAGTAATTATCTTCTCTCGTCTACATTTCATCTCCTTATATCCTGGAAAGCTCTTCCAGGTAGCATGTGGTCAAACCATACTTATTTTGTTTCAGGGTCTATTGCCATTTAGGGATGTGACTGTGAACTTCTCAAAAGAGGAGTGGGAATACCTGAATTCTTCTCAGAGGGCTTTGTACATTGATGTGATGTTGGAGAAATACAACAACCTGGTCTTTGTGGGTGAGAATATTTTGCTTGTTGAATTCCATGTTTTGTTTGTTCTGACTTCATAAGATGTAAAATCTGTTAAGTTGTCCTGGAAAAGCAACCAGGAGACAAGGCAAAGTTTAGTAGTGGGAAAGAACTTTTTTATGCTATTTAGCTTTCTCTTTCCATTTTCCATTACAGAGGTGTCACCTACCCATTTGGATTCCAAGCTTCAGCCATAAACTCAGTAGCATATAATATTTCAGCTCATATCTTAAAGTTCCATGTCCATTATTGCAGTTTACATGGTTTATTTATTTATTTTTAAATATTTATTTATTATGTATACAGTGTTAAGCCTCCAGTTATCCCTTTGGTCCCAAAAAGGGCACCATATCTCATTACAGGTGGTTGTGATCCACCATGTGATTGCTTGAAATTGAGCTTAGGACATCTTTAAGAGTAGCTAGTAATCTTAACCTCTGAGTCATATCTCAAGCCCGAGTGACACGGTTTTAATTGTGAGACATATTCAAGATATATGAACTGAATATATATACTAAATATACTGAAGGATTTGACAAGAAATATCAATCGAGAAATCCTGATAAAATTTCTTTGCTTTGTGTTTTCATGTACTGAGTACAGTATCATGTTAGACTTCTGTATTCTTTCTAAAAATTCTATCGTGGGTCATCAGCTGCCTGAAATAACCTGTGGATTTTTTTGTATACTAGGTAGACATGATCGCCTGTCCAGAAAGAATGAAATTACCATGGAATGTGGAGAAGAAACAGTAGCCAAAACTAGGGTGGGCTAGTGAATAAGCAAGATAACAGTGATGGCTTCAATTGAAAGAGAAAACAAGAGCTGAGAATGTTTTTGCGAAGTTCAATTCCTCTTGAAAGGATTCCTTGTCATTTAATTTAGTGTAGGGTCCTGGTCCCAGATGCATCCTGTCTGTGGTTACCATTTAAAAGGCGTTGTGTCTTATTACACCTGAATTATGGTGGCTTACTAGTTGTACAAAAAGCAGTTTTATGTGACTAAGCTGAAATTAGATGGAATAATTTTACAAAATTTTAAGTCTAATGTTTGTCAAAGAAGTAGGCATATTCCTTGTCTTCCTTGCATGTGTGTCTTCATATTACTTCCTTTACTTTCTTCCAGTGGAGAAGGCACAGACACCCTTCTGGGAAATAATCTCAGAAGTCACTGTACAGACTAGACTTGAGATTAACATAGCACTATGAGAAATGTTAAGAAGCACAATCGTGTTTGGAACTTAGACAGTGGAGGATAGACATAAGCAATAGCTACCCTTGGCAGCCCTGCCTCAAATGATCTAGAGTCTCTGATGTCTGGCAGAACACTGTCTTTATCTCCATTTCTTTAGAAGAATCTACTTTGTTCTTATTGAGAGAAATATAAACTCTTTAATGCTTTTAAGTAAGACTTCAATCTTTAAGGAACTTGGGTCTTCTGAACAATAATCTTCATTGTCGATCACTTAGTAAATATAAATACTGTGAACCTGGGATTGGATTAAATTCCTCTTCATCAGTTTCTGAGAAGAAATATTTTAAGATAGAAAAATGTATTTTAAATATAATCAGTCATTGAGCTCTACCCCAAGGTTAATTCACGTCCATCAATTATTTTTTTAACATCTTTTTCCCCCTTAGAAATTTTGGATATAGATGAGCTATCTGTTGTAAATCACTGACCTTTGAAGGCTGTCATGCTGCTTTTGTGAGAATCCATACAATTACAGTGAATGAAAATGTTCATTACTGAGAGCTCTAATCCAAGTAGTTCTAGGTTCACTTATGTTAAAAGAGAATTTAGAGAGACAGTCACTTATCACATGTTTGTTATTGGAGCAAGCCCTTTTAATCTGAGCTGTACTCATTTTCAGAGAATTAATGCAAATTTGATCCTGCCCATCAACATGTGAAGACTGTAAAAGAGTCTTGTCAGTGTAATGAGCTCAGAAAAGTGCTTCATGACCCCTCCACATGTGCACTTTATAGAACAAGTGAAACTCCAGAAAATTCTAGTAACTACACATGCAGTAATAACAGGAATGCCTCTGCTGACTCATCAAACCTAGATACACATGAAAGCTTGCACATTGGAGAAGAATCTTGCAAATCTAAAGACTATGAAAAAATCTATAGATTTGTATTTCAACATGACTCAAGATCAGAGACTCTATACTACAAAGAAAGAGCACAAGCAGGTAGAATATGATAACTATTCCAGCTCTGCATACAGTCTTTTGCAACAACCAATCATTGCAGAGACACCACACCAGTGTGAGAAATGCCGGAAATGCTTCAGAACTGCCTCATACCTCACTGTACACCAGAGACTTCATAGTGGAATGAAACCATACAAGTGCATCATTTGTGAAAAATCCTTTATCCAGCATTCAAAGCTTAAAATATATCAAAGACTTCATGCTGGTGAAAATCCTTACAAATGCAAAGAATGTGGAAAGTCATTTCATCTCTTGTCAGTACTTCATAGACATCAGAATTTGCATACCGGAGAAAAACTTTACAAATGTAAGGAATGTGATAAACCCTCGGCCCACTGGTACATGTTCAAGAAACTTCAGAAAATACATGCTGCTCAGAGGCAACACAATTGTCAAGAATATGGCAAGGTCTTTCGTCAGTCTTCTCAGATTAAAAGATATCACACACTTCATACTGGACAGAAACCTTACAAATGTAAGGAATGTGACAAATCCTTTGCCCGCTCGTCCACTTTCAAGAAACATCAGAAAATGCATGCTACCAGAAGACACTATAGTTGTCAAGAATGTGGCAAAGTCTTTCATCAGCTTTTGCACTTTAAAAGCCATTACAGACTCCATACTGGAGAGACGCTTTTCAAGTGTAATGAGTGTGACCGATCTTTTCTCCACTATTCATCATTGAATAGTCATCAGAAAACTCATTCTCTAGAGCAGTTTCACAAATGTACAGAATGTGGGAAGTCCTTTCTTGAATTATCACTTCTTAAAAGGCATTACAGGATTCATACTGGTGAAAAACCTTACAAATGTGAGGAGTGTGACAAATCCTTTACCTGGGACTCAACCCTTAGAAGACATCAGAAAATTCATACTGGAGAGAAACCTTACAAATGTCTGAAATGTGACAAATCCTTTACCCACATGTCAAATCTTAGAACACATCAAAGAGTTCATACTGGAGAGAGACCTTACAGTTGTCAGGAGTGTGACAAATCTTTTGTCCATTCTAATGGTTTAAGAAAACATCAGCAAATTCATACTGGAGAGAAACGTCACAAATGCAAAGACTGTGGTAAATCATTTATCCATAATGAAAATCTTAGAGTACATCAGAGAGTTCATACTGGAGAAAGACCTTATAGATGTAAGGAATGTGACAAGTCCTTTATCACTTGCTCACATCTTAGAAGACATCAAAGACTTCATACTGGAAAGAGACCTTACAGTTGTCAGGAATGTAACAAATCTTTTACTAGGTGTGCACATCTTAGAGCACATCAGAAAATTCATACTGGAAAGAAACCATACAAATGCAAAGACTGACACATCCTATATACATATTATAGGTCTTAGGAAACATAGAAAATTCATACTGGAGAGAAACATGCTGTTGTAAGTAAGGGGACATAGCAATTTCCAGTATTCTCTGCTTACAAATCACAGCAGTGTACACAATAGAAACAGAAATATAAGAAAGTTGTGAAAGCTTTTAATGAGGTGTAAATCTTAGAAAATGTCACAGTTTATGCCAAAATAAATTCTCCCAATATTACTGTGGTAAAAGCTTATTTCTATTAGTGTTTATGTGTGCTTTGTCCATTGTTTTACTGTGCACTACATATATGCCTGGTGCAGGAGAAGGCCTGAAGGGTCATCAGATGCCCTGAAACATCCAGACAGCTGTGAGCTGCTGTGATGGGGAATTAAAGCCCAGTCCTCTTAAAGGGCAGCCAATGTTCTTAAGCCCTAAGTCATATCTTCAGCCCCTTTGAAAAACTGTAATAATATCATTTACCTTATTTAAGACCCAGAAATTCATAGCAGTGCCAGACATTATAGTGTAAACCTTTAGTCCAGCACTCAGATGATGGGATACGGGGATCTCTGAGTCTGAGGCCATTTGATCTACACAGTGAGTTCCATGACTGTGAGGATTGCATTAACCCTGTCTCCAAAAAGAAAGGAAGGAAGGAAGGAAGGAAGGAAGGAAGGAAGGAAGGAAGGAAGGAAGGAAGGCAGGCAGGAAGGAAGGCAGGAAGGCAGAGAAAGAAAGAAAGAAAGAAAGAAAGAAAGAAAGAAAGAAAGAAAGAAAGAAAGAAAGCAAAAATAAAACTCATAGTTAGGATAAAAAATATGAAAAAGCCTTGAGTTTTGCCTTTAATTTTGGTGTGTGTCATAAATCTCATGCTTCTGACCAACCCTATAAAAACATGCTTTTTTTTTTTCTGAGACAGGGTTTCTCTGCAGCTTTGGAGCCTGTCCTAGAACTAGCTATTGTAGACCAGCTGTCCATATAATAGCATGCATTCCTGTCTTAATATTTATTGGAAGTTCCGTACCTGAAATGCATTCAAATTAACAGATCTTTTACCTAGTTCTGAATTTGTACTCATAAAAAAAATTAATGGGTGGCCCTACCCATCCTTTCTCCTGTCCCTCCCCTCCACTCTGCTACTTAAGGTATTTCTCATTCTTGTCGGGGGGAGGGTGTTGGGGGAAGTGGACTGGGTGACAAATAGCAGGCAGCATGGAAGGGCTTGAGTCTGGCTGGGCAACCAGCTGAGTTCTGGTCCCCAGGCTTCATCTGGAGGAAGTCAGGCTACTCAGGCTTG